>NW_006421751.1:0-2360 GCF_000296735.1 Chrysochloris asiatica | reverse complement strand
GCTGTCGCCATTTTTAAGGCAGGATTTTTCGGTTTACTCATGCTTTTCCTTCCTGATGGTTCTGGGATCATAGGATCCTGAAATGAGAGAAAACTACTCCCTCCTTTTAGTTAACCGTATTGTACAATTACAGTTTTGACAATCAAAATTAATCCTACTAACAATACTCACAATTGAATTGATAGATTCCTATCAGGATCACCCCCCACACCCTCTCACCAGACCCATCTGGAATAGAGGAAAACTAGGCAGTAGAGATTTTACCATATCCCCTCACTCTAAAACTAAGCACATCTATGAAACCTTATTCGTTGTTCACTTCATGACTTTATAATCCTACATTTTTCAAAGCTGTTGTCTAAATTGTCTGTCTCTATACACCCAATATAGTGAGGAGACAAGCATGCCTGATATGAAGCATTTTCCATTCCAGTTGGACTTTTGAGAAACTACATTCATAAGCAAAAGTCCAGTCCAACAAATTGTAGCAGTTGATATTTTCTCAAAGGACCAAGCATCTTTTTCTTCATCTGGACATATTTTGGTTTGCTCAACCCTAGCCATCCATGAAGAGTCCTGGTGTGGTGCTGTGGGGTAATGTGCTGGACTGCAAGGTCAGTTTAAATCATAAAGTTGGCAGTTTAAGCTCACCAGCTGCTACTCAGATTCTATGGGTTGAAACCCGCTTGATGGCACTTAATAACAACCACTACAGGCAGCCAAGCTAAGTCAAATGGGAACCAGCTACAAGTTTGGGAGTTCACACACACCTCACTGCACATCAAATCAGCTACTGATTCACTCTCAGCACTAGAGTCTCTGGGCTAGGTCAGGGCTTCTAAGGTCAGAAGTTCATGAAATGACCTAAACTTCAAACCAGCCAACCTTCCTGCTCCGCTTACCTCAAGGTCAGCGGTTACAAATAGAACATGTCCAAACTCAGCCTGTGTCTTCATTGCTGCATTTTAGCCAATTCCATGCATGAGGAGATCCAAGAGGTCACCAGGAGCAATGGAATACAGAGTCCCTTTAACTTTCAGTCTTAGGAGGAGGTTTTCTCTGATGGTTGTACTTCCCTCACCTTGATGCCTCCAGAAATCAAAATACCAACCTGTCTGCTTTTTTCCTCTGCTTTTAAATCCTGTACTTCCAGCAGTTTTGGGTGGGTCTTCATGTCTTTTTAAAATGCAAATGTCCCAACTCTGAAGGTTCTGAGTGGGTTTCAGGATTCTACCTAAGTCCCATATTGTCCAAAAGCTTAAAGCAAAAAGGCTAATTTCTCAGGGTAAATTCTAACTTCCCTCTTAGCAAATCCAATCAAGAATAGGCTGAAGGCAAGTGGAGAAACTCTCTGTAATAATAATTTCTAATATTCCTCTCACCCATGTATGTCCATTTTACAATAATATGCGGAGAAGCCAAAATCCATAAGGCAAAAAACACAGACCTTTTAAAACACTCAAGTTCAGTTTTTTCCTCTAACTTGGACTAACCCCATTCATATGCATATTGCCTTGGTCCTGTGACAGGGTGGATTCCAGGAGGCCCAGGCCCTGTATCATTAGCATCAATACTAACTCAGGTCTTATATGCACCAGGAAACACAATGTCTGCGATTGCCTTTCCTCAGTGTGCAGTTGTATGGACGGAGAACTTGGGGACCTCCTAGGGGATCATTACAGGACATGTTTGTCATCATGTTGCATGAGCATTCCTCTAGAAGAACCAGCCTTCCTTTCAACAACTAGGTCTGGGTTTGAAAATGGGTTAGTTCCCAGAATAGGGGAATTATGACTTTTGTATGAAGCAATGTGGTTGCTTCATAGAAAATTCATAGTAACAATCCACTCTAACTTTTCTACTTTTCTGAATGTAGATGCCAAGCAGCATCATTTACTTCCCATAAAGACTCAGAGGAATGTAGGGGTAAACAATCTTCGGAGTATCTATGTACTCAGTGTTCCTACCCCAAGCTTCAGGGACCTAGGTTTGCACAAGCAAGAAAGTATCTTTTCTCAGCAGTAAAAATATATATTTCAAGCTCAACAATCAAATCTTAATTCCCAACTTTATTCATCAGCTTTTTAATCTTTCATGCTGCTGAAAACACACAGCTTGTTAAAGCAATTCATGAAGTCCTATGCGCTCCACAATTTGTATTTCATTGTTTAACAGTCGTTGTATGCATTCTCATCCTTTCTTCCATAGACCTGAATCCTGCATCAGAGCCTGCTCTCTTTCAAGAGCTTCTTCACTCTAGTCATCTCCAGTAGCCCTCAACAACTGAGCCTCTAACTTGTGCCCTAAAAACTTGTGAGAAACACCATTTGATTTATCCTTGGTTAATAATGTTTGTTTTT
>NW_006421750.1:0-2263 GCF_000296735.1 Chrysochloris asiatica | reverse complement strand
TTTTCCAGTTCTTCCAGCACCATCTGTTGAAGAGACTATCACCTCTCCATGTGATATATTTAGGTGTTTTGTCAAAAATCAGTACCTTTCATTGTACCGGTACCAAGCTGTTTAGACCACTGTAGCCATGTAGTAAATTTTGAAGTCCAGAAGTGACAGGCCTCCAACCTTATTTTTATTCTTATTCTTAAGCAGTGCTTTGCTTATCCTGGGTCTCTTTCCTTTCCATATAAAGTTTGTAATTGTCTTTTCCATCTCTTTGAAGAATTTAGTTGGAATCTGAATTGGGATCGCATTATATGTGTAAATTGCTTTGGGCAGTGTTGACATTTTCTCAATGTTAAGTCTTCCTATCCAGGAGCATGGTACATTCTTCCATTTTTGTAAGTCCCTTTTGGTTTCTGATACTGTATTTTATATTAGTCAATTAATTGTGATATAAGAGAAGCCTTATGGAAGAGTTAAAGTTGATCCACACCTTAAAGGATGGGAAAGACCCAGAAAGATGGTAAAGACTTAATAGAGGTTTCCAGATGAGAAGAATAACATGAACCAAGATGTGAGTGAATACATAATATCCATGAAGCAGTGTTGCTGCCACTTGTATGTATGTAAGTTTGTCATAATGTGGTGATTTGTGTGTTCCTGTAAAGATGGAAGTTATGCCACAAGTATTTTAAATATGAACATGGTCCCCATGGTAGAAAGGATTCAATGGAGCTTCCAGACTAAGACAGACTAGGAAGAAAGAGAGGTGGACCATTACTGAATGATTAGCCACTGAAAATGTCATTAATAGCAGTGAAACATTGTCTGATACTGTGTCAGAAGATGAGCATATCAGGTTGGAAGGCCCTCAAAACACAACAGGGAAAGATTCAAAATACCAGTGGAATAGCTTCCATCACAGAATCACGCAAGCCACCACAGTGCAACAAACTAACAGATGAGTGGTGGCTCCATCAATGGAAGAGTAGAGAAACAAACATAGATACATACATACAATATAATACTACACAATGTTTAGAAATAATAATGAATCTTTGAAACACCTCATAACATGGATGAATCTGAGGGACATTATGCTGAGTCTAATAAATAAATCACAAAATGACTACTATTGTGTGACACCATGATTTTTAAAACCCAAGAAAGGGTTTTTACACTAAAAGAAACATTCTTTGATTGTTACCAATGATGGGAGGGAAGGAAGAGTAATTCGTTGGGTTGAAGGTAGACACATATTTACTTGGGTGATGGGGAGATTGACAGAAGAATGATGAAGAGAGGTGAAGTCATAAGGAGATATGCAAGTGCTAAAAGGGATAAGGTAAATAGTAATTTATGCATAATATTGTGTTTTGTGTGTAAATACATGGACAGAGACACAGGCTGAATGGGTATGGGTATGCAAGAAAGAGTGGGATATAAATATATATATATATTTGTTGTTAAGTGCCATCGAGTCAGTTCCAACCCATAGCAACCCTGTACAGGGTTTCCGAGGCTGTAAATCTTTACAAGAGTGGAAAGCTTCATCTTTCTCCTGCGGAATGGCTGGTAATTTAGAACTGCTAACCTTAAGGTTCACAGCCCGATTCGTAACCACTACGCTACTATATACATATACATATACATATACATATACATATACATATACATATACATATACATATACATATACATATACATATATATATATATATATATACATCCCACAAATATATGAGTTTGAAAGAAGATATTTGTATATGGGTAACCGCAGGGAGAGTCCTGGTATGTCAACACAGGATAATGTGCTGGACAGCAAGGCCAGTTCGAACCACAAGCTCTGATTCAAATCCACCAGCTGCTCCTTGGAAACCCTATATGGGGTCACTGTGGGTTGGAACGGACTCAACAGCACTTAACAACAATGAACACCACCACAGGGCAACATTCACCTAAGGACCAAGTTGAGAAGGGATGGGAACAAGGGTGGAATGGAAATAGAAACCACAGGGAGGAAACAGGATAACTTGTTGCATGGAGGAGATTGCAATCATTGAGATGAGAGAAAGTGATTTGTTTAATGTAAAAGTGATTATTTTGTCTGTAAACCTTCACTCAACTCACAATAAAAAAATTAAAATAAATAAAGCATTTGGAAGAAATGAGGAAATAAAAGACCCAAGCAGAAAATTTCAAAGGGCAGCTTGAGAAGAAAGAGTAAAGTATTATATTTAAATGTGTAAAGACATGGAGTTAGAAAACCAAAAGGAAA
>NW_006421749.1:0-2310 GCF_000296735.1 Chrysochloris asiatica | reverse complement strand
TGTGGTATTAACTGGGCTTCCCTGTAGGCGCATGGATATTATCTTATCACAGACAGCATTGTACCTCATGACTGATCTGGATATGTTCTTTTTGACAATGAATGCAACACCATTCCTTTTTGTCATTCAGGGCATAGTAAACCATGTGTTTGCCAGATTCAAAATGGCCAATACCAGTCCATTTCAGCTCACTAATGCCTAAGTTATCAGTGTTTATGCGTTCCTTTTCATTTTTGACAATTTCCAATTTTCCTAGATTCATACTTCCTACATTTCATGTTCCGATTATTAATGGATGTTTACAGCTGTTTCACAGGGTTAATTGTGGTGGGTCAATTTTGCCATCCTGCTGGGTATAAAATGAACCATCTCAGAAGCAGGAATGGGGGTTCTTGCTACCATCAAAGAAGGAAAGCCTGAGGTATGGAGTGTGTCTTTTGGATCCCAAGATGCCTGCACACTGTGACACCCATGGAATAACAGGGGTTCCAGAGCACAAGACAGAGCAGTGGCCTTCCCAGCCACAGAGCAAGGAAAGCTGAGTGACTTTGGGTAGAGTGGGGTGCCTCCAGGCCCTTACATGGGGGAGCTGGGTTACTGATTCATGGAGTTAGAGTCAAGCACCTTCAGGCTTAGGCTTATGGTGAAGTGATATGCCTGGAGTTCTTTCTGACCCTACATTGTAACCTGTTAACTGACCTAACAAACCCTGTAACTGTGGGAATGCTGTCTAGTTCTGGGTGGCCATTGCAATGAATGATGGAACCCAGTTGAGTGAAGTGCAGTCAGAGGGTGGTTGGATTCTTGCTTTTGTTTTTTGTTTATAGAACATAGTTCTACTCTGATAGCATGTGGCATTACCATGGAGACAGCTTGAAGGCATCTGTTTTGTTGTTGTTGTTTGGTTATTGGGAGCACCGTAAAAGTAGGTAAAAAAGAGCCATGCCAGGTGAGCCTCCAGCTCATTAATGTTCCACACAGAGATGGAGCCAGACTCCTGACTTGTGAGCCAGGCCCCAAACCTCTACACCTATGACAGCACACTGAACTCCGCCTTCCCAGTATTCCACACCCATCACACAACCACGCCAGGAGAATTAAAATCACAGTGTATGTTTATGTCCCCATTTCACAGATGAGGACCATCAGACCAAGAGACCTTCCCAAGGTCACCCAGCTCATATCTGGACACAAACCCAAGTCCACTGATCAGCCCTAGCACTTCCCTGGGACAAAGCAACAGGCCTGTAGGCTCAGTTTTGGGATTAGAAGAGTCCATTGAGGCCACTTATCCTTCCTGCCATGCAGAAATCTTCCAGGCACCAGGCTAACAGGTGACTGCCCACATTCCTTGTTGAAGTATTCTTGGCTGGGCACACTCACAGTCCTTCCAAGCTGCTCACCACATTGGATAATACTCATCTTTACACTAGTTTTCCTTTGTTCATTTGGAGTAGAGCCTAAGTTAAGGCACTGCAGGGCTCAGGCCTGACCACAAAGCTCTGTCTGAACAAAGAGGCCATGTTGCATTGTATGAAGGTCTCAAGCTGAGGGCAGCTTCCCTAGTTTGCTTCCAAATCAATAGACCCCCTACCGAATCTTTTTGAAGGTTCAAGGGGGTATGTCTGCTCCTGCTGCAAGTGGAAAAAGATACTTGCAACATATATCATAGATGACCTGTCTCCAAAATTCAGCCAATGAAAACCCTATGGATCACAGCCAACCATGGGGATGGTGCCAGACCCCACAGCATTTTGTTCTATTATGTATGTGGTCACCTCAAGTCAGTTAACAACAACCTATATATCCAAAAGACAGGAAGCACCCCAACAAGTCAACAAGAAAAAGTTAACCCTAGGAATAAAGCAAAGGGTATGAACAGATAATTCACAGAAGAAGAAATACAAATGTTAACAAACATAAATTGTTGTTTTGTGCTGTTGCGTAGATTCCAAGTCATAGCAATTCTATAGGACAAAGACCAACTGCCATCACATTTTGTAGGCTGTAATCTACGAGTCAAAACTGACTTAGTGGCACTTAACAACTACAACAAATCTTTACAGACTCGCTCTCTAGTTCTTTTCTTCTGAGGAACACTGGGAGGTTTGAACCCTCAATCTTTCTATTTGTAGCCACCAGGGCTCCTTAATGAACTGTAAATCTGCTCAATTTTACCAATATGTAAAACAAATGAACAGAACCATGACATTATTTTTTTCCCATCCAATTGCAAAAATCTAAAAGTGTTGGTGAGGTTGTGGAGAAAATTGGGTCTGTATTGAGAATGCATACTCAAAAGTTTTTTTT
>NW_006421748.1:1229-2181 GCF_000296735.1 Chrysochloris asiatica | reverse complement strand
AATTGCTGTACCTTCAAAAGAATCCATAGCCCAGATAGGTCCTAGGAGAAGAAACACACGTGAAGTACAAAGGGTCTTAAAAACAAAACAACTTCTTATTCAAGCAATATACATAAGGAAAATTTGCAACATCATAAACTCATTGAATTTATTATAAAAATGCATGTTGTCTAAGAAGCTCCACTTAACATTCTATGTGTACATATGTTTGACTAAAATTGTGTTGCTAGCTTTGGCAGGTAAAATAATATCCTCCCAAAGATGGTCACACTCAAATCTCTGGAAGATATGATGATATTTCATAAATTAAAAGGAATGAAGTTATCAGATAGATTTAAGAGTGTTAGTCAGGTCACTTTAAAATTGGATTATTATGAGCTGTCTAGATGAGCTCTCCACTACTTGTCTGTCTGTTTTTTATACTGAGGTGGCTTATGTTTTGCTGTGGTTCTGGAACCTATGCCACATATTATTTAATTACCAGAAAGGTCACCAGTGATGAACAGGTTTCAGCTGAGTTTACAGATGAAGACAGATTAGGACAAAGGACAGGCAGGCTACTTCTGAATATTTAGCCAATAAAAATCCTATAAATAGCAGTGAAACACTGTCAGATAGCCCATGAATATGGAATATTGAAACATGATGAATAGCACCAGAATATTGTCAGATACAGTGCAGGAGAATGAACACCTCAGGTTGGATATATACTCCTCCTCAAAGTAGAGTTGGCCATGATGACATGAATGAAGTAAAGCCTTCAGGACCTTCACTTGCTGATGGACACAAATCAAAATGAAGAGAAACTGCTATAAAAAACCATTTATAATCAGAACATGGAATTTATGAATCTAGGAAAATTGGAAATTGTCAAAAATGAAATGGAACATATAAACATTGACATCCTAGGCATTAGTAAGCTGAAATGGATTGGTATTTGCCATTTTGAATC
>NW_006421748.1:0-1099 GCF_000296735.1 Chrysochloris asiatica | reverse complement strand
TCTTGAAGTACAGTGCTGTGATAGGATAATATCAGTACACATACAAGAAAGTCCTGGTGTGGCACTGTGGTTTAATGTACCAGACTGAAAGGTCATTTCAACTTCAAAGTCAGCAGTTCAAGTTCACCAGCCAGTCCTTGGAAATTCTATACAGGGTCGCTGTGAGTTGGAACGGACTTAATGGCACTTAACAACAACAATAATAAGAAAGATCAGTTAATATCACTAGTATTCAGATTCATACAGCAACCACTAAAGCCAGTGGTTTTGAAATTGTAGAATTCTACCAACTTCTGCAGTCTGAAATTGACAATGGGCTATCAAGATGTATTGACAGGCTTGGGTTTGCACCCTGTCTTTCCAATACTTCTATGACCCTGAACCAAAAGGGAAGAACATGCTCAGCATTTCTCAGGCTGAGGAAACTGAATAAAAAATTCAAGCCTCCATTTACAATATTGAAGGATTCTATAGGCAAAATATTGAACGATGCAAAAAGCATCAGAAGAAGATGGAAGGAATACACAGAATCATTGTACCAAGAAGAAATGGTCAATGATAAACCATTACAAGAGGTAGCATATGATCAAGAGCCAATGATCCTAAAGGAGGAAGTATAAGGTGCATTGAAGGCATTAGCAAAGATCAAGGCACTGGAAATACATGGAATACAAATTGAAATCTTTCAACAAACTGATGTGGCAGTGAAGGTACTCACTCATCTATGCCAAGAAAGTTGGAAGACAACTACTTGGACAACTTACTGAAAGAGATTCATATTTGTGCTGATGCCATAGAAAGGGTGACCCAATGGAAACTGAAAATCATTGGACAATATCAATGATATCCCATGTGAGTAAAATTTTACTAAGGATAATACAAAAACAGCTGCAACCATACATTGACA
The DNA here is from genome assembly GCF_000296735.1 of Chrysochloris asiatica. Classification (NCBI taxonomy): domain Eukaryota; kingdom Metazoa; phylum Chordata; class Mammalia; order Afrosoricida; family Chrysochloridae; genus Chrysochloris; species Chrysochloris asiatica. Next base: position 192 of record NW_006421748.1, on the reverse strand, counting down.
GAGAATTTCCAGAAGTTCAAGCTGGATTCTGAAAAGGATGTTTAATGAGTGGTATTGCTGATGTGAGATGGATCTTGGATGAAAGCAGAGAATACTAGAAAGATGTTTACCTGTGCTTTATTGACTATGCAAAGGTTTTCAAGTGTGGAACATGACAAGCTATGGACAACATTGTGAAGAATGAGTATTCTG
>NW_006421747.1:1088-2099 GCF_000296735.1 Chrysochloris asiatica | reverse complement strand
TATTTCTGCTCTAATCTTTATTATTTCTTTTCTTTTGGTGGTTGTATGTTCCCTCTGTTGGTCTGTTTCTAATTGTTGTAGATACTGTGTTAATGTGCTAATTTTGATTCTTTCTTCTTTTTGGATGTGTGCATTTATTGCAATAAATTGACCTCTCAGTACTGCATTTGCCATGTCCCAAAGATTTTGGTATGTTGTTTTTTCATTCTCATTTGTTTCTAGGAAATTTATGAATTCACGTTTAATTTCTTCCACTACCCAGTAGCTTTCAGCAGGATGTTATTCAGTCTCCATGTATTTGACTTTACTTCCTTGGTCTTCCTATTGTTGATTTCTAATTTGATAGCACTGTGGTCTGAGAACATGCTTTGTAATATTTAGATATTTGTAAATTCATGAAGATTTGTTTTGTGACCTAAGACATGGTCTACTCTGGAGAATGTTCCATGTGCACTGGAAAAGAATGTATATTGTGCTGTTGTTGGGTTTAATGCTCTGTACACATCTATGAGGTCCAGTTGGCTGCGTTGTTTAGTTCTTCTATGTCTTTGTCAAGTTTGTTTCTGGTTTTTCTATCCATATTTGAAAGTGGTGTGTTATAATCACCCACTATTATTCTAGTTTCATCTATTTCTTTCTTCAAATCTATTAGACTTTGCTTTATATATTTTGGAGCTCTTTCATTGGGAGCATAGATATTTATTATGGTTATGTCATCTTGTTCAATTGTCTCTTTTATCATGACATAATGTCCATCTTTATCTATTATGCTGGTTTTTGCCTTAGTTTATTTTATCTGAGATTAGTACTGCCACTCCTATTCATTTTTTATTGCAATTAGCTTGATATATTTTTTTCCATCCTTTGACTTTTAATCTGTTTTTGTCTCTGTGTGTGAGATGTGTCTCTTGCAGACAATATATTGAAGGGTCTTGCTTTTTTATCCATTCTACCACTCTCTATCTCTTAACAGGTGCATTTAATCCATTTACATTCAGTGTAATTACTGAC
>NW_006421747.1:0-593 GCF_000296735.1 Chrysochloris asiatica | reverse complement strand
CCCAGATTCTCTGAGTTTGTTCTTATAGTTTTGTTCTGTTCTCAACTCTTCCTTCTGTCAATTTAATTCTGGGAGGTGCTGCCATGTATGTCAATCTCTGGTTGTTGTCTGTTCTTGTTGGTTCTCAGAGTTCACAGACCTCCCTTTAGGATGTTTTGTAGTGCAGGGTTAGTTTTGGCAAAATCCCTTAGTTGCTGTTTACACCATCATATTTGATTTATAGCTTTGCTGGATTAAGGATTCTTGGTTGGCTGTTTTTTTTCTTTCATGGTTTTATATATATCTCCCCATTGCCTTCTTACTTGCATGCTTTCTGCTGAGAGATCTGAACTTAATCTGACTTGCTTTCATTTGTATGTAACACTTCTGTTTTCCCTAGCTGCTTTTAGGAGTGTCTCCTTATCTTTGATTTTGGAGAGTTTGATTTTTATATGTCTCGGTGATTTTCTTTTGGGGTCTATATCCTTCCTGGGGTTCGTTGAGCTTCTTGAATGTTTATATTTTCACTTTTCAGGATGTTAGAGAAATTTCTTCGAACAGTTCTTCAACTATTTCCTCTGTGGACTTGTGTGATACTTCTTGTTCTGGAATGC
>NW_006421746.1:617-2317 GCF_000296735.1 Chrysochloris asiatica | reverse complement strand
TAGTCTGTCTTCTTTTGGAAGCTCATCTGAAACCTGTCTACCATGGGTGACCCTGCTGGTATTTAAAATACCCATGGCATATTTTCCAGGATCACAGCAACTCACAAACCACCACAGTAGGACAAACTGACAGATGCGTGATGGTAAGGCATACATTAACATTTCTGTATATCAATTTTCAAATTTATTAAGGATAATAGTTTTCTCTGGCATTTATTTCTGGATCATTCTAAAATTCTTACAAAAAGAGCTGAGAATACTACAATGTACAGTTACTGGATCAAAACTTATGTGTCAATGTTAGTGTAATTAGTCACCTTAATTGCTGGTAATGTGGACAGTATCACTGTTTTCATCCATAGAGGCACATATTATAAGAGCTGAAACAGCACAATGCTAATGTTTGAAAAACCATTTGGTGTTTAAAAATATAGTTAGATAAGGGGGCAAAATACTATTCTAGTTAAATTAAAAATCGATTTTTAGCTAAGATAAAACAGTGAAGTATTTTTTTTTTTTTTAAATTAAAGAAGATATGTTTTGTCTGTTGTATTATTCCTATAAGGAGATTGCACAAAGGGTGATATTATAAAGATAAAAGACTCTGGAATACAACATATTACCATATAGAAGTTGTGAGAATGGGGAAATGTATTTTTAAATCTAGCAGTTCACTTTTGAACTCTGATACTTTCAGGAATGTTTGGGATGAAAAGTCTCATTATTCCTGAGTGGTTTATAGCTGGGGACATTTTCCTGAACAGAGTTCTCAATACTGCATAGACTCAATTCCCATCTTTACAGCTCACTGAAATTGAAATGCAGCCTGTGCTGCACTTTATCTCCCAATATCTTGCCTCTGCTTCACATCTATCAGGATGTTTATTTATATAAAGGTGTGTTCTGTGACCCGGTTCTGTTTTCCTGACACCAGTTCAGACATGCCAGAGACTAGTCATTATAATCCAGATTTCAGCACTAGTTCTTAGAGGCAATGAGACTATAGATATACAGTCTGCCTGAAGTGTTTTGGCTGCATCTATTCGACTTTAAACTGGAAAATTTGGCTTGGTGTCTGTATTATAAATGAGACAATGTTGATGCCAACAAGTGTGAAGATCCTGAAGTGAGAAATGATGTAACACAACTCAAGGTGTTTTTTTTGTTTTTTGTTTTTTTTTTTTTACAAACTCTACATATGCTTGCTCCTTTCCCTATATACCCTTCCATTTTTCAGCTAGAGTTGATTCAAGAATAATTATCTTAAGCTTTTACTTTTTACAAAAGGTAGTCCAAAAAGAATTGTTTAATAGAGTCATGTAGAAAACTTGACAGAAACCAAATTATCAGCACATTCAATTTGAGAATTTACAATTTGATTATGTATTTATTTATCACAAATGCCAGTGGACAAAGTGATTAAGGGAATGCATCTTTAAATTTTTTTTTTTTTTACAACACAGAATCCCTGAGTAGTGAAAATTGGCTGACATTCTTGGTAACTAACCAAAATGTTGGAGCTCAGGTTCATCCAGAAATGGATTGGAGAAAACTCTGCTCCCCAAAACTTAGCATTGATAAGTCCATAGAGCACAGTTCTACTCTGAAACACATAGGGTTCACTTGATAATAACTGGTTGCTTTAGGTTGTTGGGTGCTGTTGAGTCAATTTCTACTCATAGTGACCACATGTGACAAAG
>NW_006421746.1:0-482 GCF_000296735.1 Chrysochloris asiatica | reverse complement strand
TCCTCAGTTTCTGAGGAGCCACTGGTGAATTTGAACCCCCAACCTTGCAGTTCAAATCAACTTTGCAGTCCAGTACTTATCCTACAGTGCCACAACAGGAGTCTTCCTGGTATGGTGCTGTAGGATAAGCACTGGACTGTGAACCACAATGTCAGCAATTGAAAACAAACAGCTGTTCCTTGGAAATCCTATACAGGGTCACTATGAGTAGGAACCAACACCATAGCAGCTAACAACACACACACACATACCCCAATATTTATATATTGTTGTTAAATGATGTTGAGTCAATTTGAACTCATAGCAACCCTATTTAGTCTCTGAGGTTTTTAAATCTTTGAGAGAGTAGAACCCTCACACAGAGTAGTGGGCGACCTTGAACTGCTGCACCTGGGGTTTGCAGCCATGTGCTTATATATGTAGCCACCATGCTTCATATCTATCTATCTATCTATCTATCTATCTATCTATCTATCTATCTA
>NW_006421745.1:1323-1894 GCF_000296735.1 Chrysochloris asiatica | reverse complement strand
CGACTGTCTCTTTGCTCAGCATATAAATTGAATAAGTATGGTGAAAGAACACAACCTTGGTGCACACCTTTCCTGATTATAAACTATTCAGTATCTTCTTATTCTGTTCTAATTACCTGCCTCTTGGTCTATGTAAAGGTTCCTCATGAGCACAATTCAGTGTTCTGAATACCCATTCTTCTGAGTATTATCAATAATTTGCCATGGTCCACACAGTAAAAAGCCTTTACATAGTTAATAAAGCAAAAGTATATCTTTCTGATATTCTCTGCTTTCAGTCAAGATGCATCTGACATCAATAGTGATATTCCTAGTTCCACATCTGCTTCTGTGTCCGACTTAAACTTCTGGCAGTCCCCTGTCAATATATTGTTGCATCCAATATTTTAATGCTTTTCAGCAAAATTTAATTGTATGTTACATTAATAATTAATGATTTCCACATTTCTTTGGGTCACCTCTCTTTGAAATGTGCACAAATATGGATCTCTTTCAATCAGTTGGCCCAGTAGCTGTCTTCCAAATTTCTTGGCATAGATGAGTGAATGCCTTCAGAATTCATTTTGTATTC
>NW_006421745.1:0-505 GCF_000296735.1 Chrysochloris asiatica | reverse complement strand
CTCCAGGCTGGTCTGCTCATCCTTTCAAGTGGAGCTTTCTCATCTCTGGGGATCTGGATGTAGTTCCGGTTTCTACCTATAGTTTTATGTATTGCAAAGGCTCCACAAGAAGCCTCGTTCACTGGGTACACTGTAGCCCCATTTTAGGTATTCTAATCAGTCATAGGCAGAAGACAGACTTACAAGTCTTCTAGTGTGGAGTTTCTGACTATTCCTTTCTCTCCCTCTCCAGTGTCTACTCTGTGCTGCCCGGTCAGGGAAGTGCCAGAAGTCCTCCAATATCATCAATTCTTGATCATATTGTTGTTGTTGTTAAGTGCCATCAAGTTGGTTCTGACCCATAGCGACCCTGTATAGGGTTTCCGAGGAGCAGTTGGTGAGCTTGAACCGCCAACCTTGCAGTTCAAACGGCTTTGCAGTCAGTCGCATTAACCCACAGCACCACACCAGGTATGCTATCTCTTAAAATGCTTGAACATTGACCATTTCTTTTTGATATAGTGAC
>NW_006421744.1:1029-2273 GCF_000296735.1 Chrysochloris asiatica | reverse complement strand
GGTCACTATAAGTCATAACCAATTTGACAGCACACAGCAGCAACAAACAGACAAAACTTAAGGCATTTAAAGTCCTTGGAATTTAGAGCGCCTTTCTACTTCGTGGTCTAAATAGTAACCAGTTGCAGCCAAGTCCATTCTGACTCATGGAGATCCCATATGTGTCAAAAAAGTAGAAATATGCTCCATAGGGGTTTTTTTTTGTGGGAGGGGAGGGTTGGGGAGGGAAGAGTGATAATCCAAAAGGAAACTCAATACTAAAGAGAACTTTACTGTGAATTGAGTGATAGTTTACATGGGAGAACATTGATTTTACACTCATCTTTTCATTGCAATGATTATAATCTCCTCAGTGAATCATCATTCAACAGTATTTGTTTCTATTCCCTCTGTTTTTGTTTTATTTTTTTTCCCATAGGGTTTTCAATGGCTTATTTTTTGGGAAGAAAATAGCCAGACCTTTTTAGTGAGGTTCCTCTGGGTGGACTTGAACCTCCAACCTTTTTATTAGCATCTGATAATCACTTACATAAACCAGGTATTCCTTTCTGTGTTGTAGATGAATGTAATATCCCTTGTTTCACCTTGGTTTTGTAGGGATAAGGTGCTACTCTTTGTTTAAAATGGCTAACAGCATTATCAGCTACAGAGGAATGAAGTTCTTAGTCAAAAGCAGACCCAACACAAGAACTTTGGTGCAAGTAGCTTATTCAAGAGCATAGTGAAGGAATGTAGAAGGCAGACAGGAAAGGGAGGAAATCAAAAATATTTAATAAGAGGGTGGCGCTTCCCTGACCGGGCAGCACAGGTACACAGGCTCGGGAGAAAGTAGGGGGTGGTATCACAAATTGGGGCCCCTGCCTGGTAGACAGACAGCTTTTGGGCAAACATAAAACATTAGGCTACAACTTTATGAACATATTTTTTTGAAGGATCAAACTATTGAGGGGTTACGAGTATTTTGAACTTCTACCCGCCTGCTCCAAGCTCCTACCCAGGGACGGCCCCACCCACTGCAGAACTTAGCAGGGCTTGAGCAGACCAATTCAAAGGGCTGACGCTCTCAGAGAACTAGCGGGGTCACAGGAACCAACATAGTCCAGCCCAGGGGGGTCCTCATTGCCACATTAGGCATTACCGGCGTGTATATATAGGACAAATTGGGGGCCTCAAGGCACAGGGAGACAAAGAGAGGCATTTTAGACGTCATCAAAAACAGACCCCATCTGCCTACAAGCACCAAG
>NW_006421744.1:0-541 GCF_000296735.1 Chrysochloris asiatica | reverse complement strand
CTAGGGTGAAGGCAAAGTGAAGGTCGCTGTCAAAAATAACTCAGAATTCCAGTCAAAAAAGAGGCAAGACAGAGCTCCAAATTTCAGACCCACAGAGATAGGAATAGTTTAAAGGCTTATAGCCTGTGGAATTTGGAGCAGAGGTGGGAAATCGCATACCTTTAAATCCGCCAACCAGGCTCGGAGGCCTGAGCCCACATCCTAGGCTAGACAAAGCAGCGGGACTAAATAGGGGCCACAGAGACACTGTGGAAACACTCCTCAGGAACATTTGGGGGGGGAAAAAAAGGTGCACGGTGTGCTTTGCTGATTTTGGGTGGTTCCAATCTTATTTTTCTTCTTTGGTGTTGGGAATAGGAGCACTCACGGTTTGCCCACAAACATCTGGGTGAATGGAGGTGGGGGCTTAACCAAGTGGCCAAGACCCACCCACACCACTGGTGGTTTCCTCTGCCAGTAACTCACACACTCAGACCAAGCTGAGACGTGGATTTGGTCTGCCTTTCTTCACTGGTTTGAGAGAGAGCCCAGCATAGTGCTG
>NW_006421743.1:834-2269 GCF_000296735.1 Chrysochloris asiatica | reverse complement strand
AAGATCCATTGAGAAACTCATAGTGATGTCTGATGATAGGTTACTTAGGTGGGTCAAAATTTCAAATAAGTTGAACAAGTGACTCCTGGAATGGTTTGCAATGCCCTTAGAATAGGAAAATGAATGACAGGAAGTTGAGAATGTGTTCCTCTAAAGTGAATTATTCACATGGCATCTTAATACTTAGATGCACTAGAGGATTTATGTCATAAAGACTTTCAAAGGCCAAAATATTATTAAATCAAGTACTTTATCCTCACTGAATTGTGTTGGTTCATCTAAAGAGTGGTAATGTCTGGCAAGAAAGAAGCTATACCTCTTTAATCCCCAAATGCAATGCTGCTTAATATAAAACAAACAACTCTTACTGATAAGCTAAGAGGTATTAATGAGAACAAAACTTCCAAACAAAGATGTACATACAAACACAATGGTTTAATTTTCACCATTTGGAATCCTGGTGTTAAACTGTAGGATAAGCACTGGACTGAATGCTTGGTTTGAATCACAAGGTCAGTAGTTCAAATGCACCAGCTGTTCCTCAGAAACCTTATACAGGGGAGCTATGTAATAGAACCAACTTGAAGGAACATAGCAACAACAACATAGTCCTTTACTGTGATACAGGTATTGCTTGTGTGCTGTATGTGTCGTGATACTATAAAACAAAAGACCTGGAATTCAAGGCTATGAGCCATATCATATACAAGTATGGTCCCAGAGTGTCTTGTCCAAGCTGGACTCTAATAATATCAAGTGTCAACGATAGCATGAGGATGGCAGACTGCATGGGAATGGGCTATGGGAGACAGATCTTTGTGTCCTACAACCCAAGAATTAAAAGCAACCAACCATGATAGCCATGTTATCCATTTGATCCTCCAATGCATTATCCCCTACTCTAAGTACTTGGGGTACCATTGCATTAAATACATCCCAATAGATGTCTGATCTAACACTGATTGCTAACATTTTTCTGCTCTTTCTGGGCATCTACAAATGTCATTCTTTCTCCTATCTGTGAGAGCCTTGTCTGGAATTTATTTCTGGGCCTTGTGTGTGGAAAGAACATAACCTTTCTTCACCTTTCCTGATTCTAGTGATGCCTGACTATACAACAATCCATGACTCTGTGACTATGGACAAGCCCCTTTGCTTCTCTGGTTCATTGACATCTGAGATCCCTTCCTGATCCAAAAATATGTAATTCTAAGACTTTTTCTCTTCCAAAATTTTCTCTTTTTTGTAGCTCCCATTCACTCCTTACTTAAAGTACTTACTGATGAAGATCAAAGACCACAGCCTTCGGTATGGATTGAATCTCAATGTAAATAAAACAAAAATCCTCACCACTGGACCAATAAACAATATTCTTATCAATGGAGAAAACATTGACGTTGTCAAGGACTTCATTCTTCTTGGATCAACTATCAAC
>NW_006421743.1:0-528 GCF_000296735.1 Chrysochloris asiatica | reverse complement strand
GGATGGCCAAACTTCGTCTCTCATACTTTGGACCTATTGTCAGGAGGGACCAGTCACTGGAGAAGGAAAACTCTCAGTGAGATGGATTAGCCAAGCGGCAGCATCAATGGGTTCAAGAGTGGCAACAATAGTGAGGTTGGCCCAGGATCGGGCAGTATTTCATTCTGCTGTGCATAAGGTCGCTATGAGTCAGCACCGACTCGATGGCACCTAAAAACAACAATAAATGCAATCTGCTAATTTTACTGATAAAAAAAAGAAAATCTGTTTTGTTTCCACTTGAAAGCACTTATCTCTGTCATTTATAACATTTCTGGACTCCTGGTGTGGCACTGTGGGTTAATACACTGGCCTGCAACGTTGATTTGAACTGCAAGGTCAATGGTTCAAGATCACCAGCCACTCCTCAGAAACCCGATGCCACTTAACAATGAAAACAACAAATATAATTCCTAACTGCAAGATCTGCAGTTCAAACTCACTAGCCACTCTTCAGAAACCCTATACAGGGTCTCTATAAGTCAGAAC
>NW_006421742.1:0-2308 GCF_000296735.1 Chrysochloris asiatica | reverse complement strand
GAAAGAAAGAAAAGAGCAAGATGAATGTCAGAAGAGACTCTTGAAAATAGAGTAGTCAAAATGAATAGAAGAAATAATGAAGTAAAAGAGCTGAACAGAAAATTTCAACGGGCAAGCCAAGAATTACAATAAAATGTGCTGAAGACCTGGAGTTAGAAACCAAAAAGGAGGAACATGCTCAGCATTTCTCAAGCTGAAAGAACTGAAGAAAACATTCAAGCCTCAAATTGAAATATTGAAGGATTCTACTTGAAGGAAACAGGAAGTGACACCTAGCATCACCTAAAGAAAGTGAATAATCTCTTTGCTGCTTCCCAGGTGAAAGCAATTAAAAAACAAAACCCAACCAACTCAGTTAGAAAGAAGACAACGAAATCAGAAGGCCTAAGGGAGTTGCATGGAATTGTCCTAAATCTTACTTTCTATTGTATTCCTAGAATCTAGCACAAGGTTATGACTTTTAATAGCAACCTATCTGTTAGTAAATTATTTTATATTCTTTGTAGAGTTTGGTTAAGAAGGAATAAGAAAGAGAAACAGTGGTAGCATGCAGTTGAAAACAGAATGCCCTGGAGTCAGATCTGGGTGTGAATTTACCTACCACGAGATCTTAGAAAGTTGTTTAACCTCTCTGAGCTTCGGCTTCCTCATTTCTAAAATGGAAAGAGTAATATTTGTATCATAGAATTTGTGATGAACAACTTGTATAAAGCGTCTATAAATCATTGCAGATACATATGTTGTTGTTGTTAAGTGCTGTCGAGTCGGTTTCAACCCATAGCGACCCTGAATGGGGTTTCTGAGGCTGTAAATCTTTATGGGAGCAGATCGCCTCATCTTTCTCCCGCGGAGCAGCTGGTAGTTTCGAACTGCTGACCTTCCAGTTCGCAGCCCGATTCGTAACCACTACACTACCAGAGCTACTTATAACAGATGCTTAATAGATGGTATTAAAATATTCTTTCTGTGAAGGCAGGCTACAGTGCTAAAAAAGCACTTGGTTAAAATAAAACCTCAACTGAAGGTGACCCTGATCAAAGTCTGGTACACTTGCTGGTATTTGTTTGATATTAGGGATACCACAGTGAATAAACACATAAAATCTGTCCTGCAGGCACTTACATCTGAGCTAGTATTTGTAAATAATTTACCTTTGTAGCTTGCCAAAGGGCAGACAGGAATCTAGGTGAAGAAGACATCTGTGAAACCAGTGAGAGTAGCAAGGACTGGGAAAATGGCAAGCGCAGACATATTTTTTGGACCAACTTCAGCCCTTTAGCTTCAGGTTTTGAATTTCTTGAGAATATCTGATCTTGGAAGCCTAACAGAGCACTTATGTTTTGTTGTCTCCCTTCTAGATTCTGGTAATACGATAGAAAGTAAGAAAACCTGAGCTCTTTGAAGGCAGGGAGAGTGCCCTCTCTTATTTCCTCTAGATTGCCAAAGCAGTGGGACACCCATACAGTAGCCACAATGAGTATTTACAAAATGCAGGTTTCATCAGGGTTCCCTGCTTCCTGCTGTTAGCTGTCATTGGGTCAGTTGCAAATTTATGATGATCCCATGCACCAGGTAATGAAACTCGCCTTAGCTTCAAACATTTCAAAAGCATTGCTCTTAGGAGAACTGTGATTAGTGTGTTCTCCAAAGTCCTGTGGGATAGACACTACCAAATTTGACCTCTCCAATCTTATGTCACTTTCCTACTCCTCCCTACTCTCTGATTATTCTGCCTTCTTTCCATCTTTCATACAAAGTTTTCCAAACACTTCTGATTGCAACCCACAGTAAGAAACTCATTTCATAACAAACAGACATTTTGCAAAGCAGTCCTTAGCTTTCTACTAGTCATACAGTGAACTCTGATCTTTTCTTTTTAAAAAGCTGTTGGTATCCACTTAATTGAATTTATGATCAGCTAAAGGATCACAAGTAGTATTTTGAAAAACTCGTAGCATTCAATTTCCTTGTCTCAATGTCTTTGCATATGCTACTTCCTCTGGAAAGTTTTTCTGCATCCTTTTCTCCTAGGCTTACTCATCCTTCAAAGTACAAAATCAAAGAACGCTCCCTTCTTTGGGGTCAACTGCCTGAATTTGAATTCTGAATTTCCTGATGAATTTGAGTTAATACATACAAAGCAACTCTGAACAGTACATAGCAAATAGTTGTTGTTAAGTTGTTAAGTGCCATCGAGTCGATTCTGACCCATAGCGACCCTGTGTAGGGTTTCCAAGAAGCATCTGGTGAACTTGAACCACCGACCTGGTAGTTCAAACGACTTTGCAGTCTGACCTTTAGCGCACAG
>NW_006421741.1:1129-2221 GCF_000296735.1 Chrysochloris asiatica | reverse complement strand
ATCATTCCCACCCCCTCCACACACAGAGTAGACAGGGATGGGCAACTTGGACATTGGCTACCCAAAATGGGGGTGCGGGGGGCTACAAAGGCAAGAAGTGACTGGCTTACAAGCTTTCAAGAGGGAATGTAGATCCAGAGGGCCCAGAGGAAGGGAGAATCTCCAGTGAGTAGTATCCAATCTGTCTAGGTGGAGCTGATGAAATGAAATGCAAAATGGGTCTCTTTTGATACAATAGTGAATAATTGTTATCAGGATTGATTGTGAGGGTTGGAAATGTAAAGGTAGACATTTTATAGCAAGGAGGGGCATGATTAACTTTCCAGTCTAGGAGCAGAGGTCCCTAGGACCATCAACGGAGAAGAACGGAGAGCGGGACCCTACCCAGAGAAGCAGTGATGCCTGAGATGGAGGCAGAGGTGATGATGTGAAGCGATGGAGCAGTTGGGGACTTTAGATCCAGAGAAGGAGAGTGACTGTGTGCTGAAGACCGGGGTGTATGTGTGGGTGTGTATGGGGGGAGGGCAGGCTTGCAGGGTATACCCTTTGCTTGGTTGATGATGCATGGAAGGATTGTAACCATGGCAATGAGACAATATACTATAGAATGAATGTAAAACTAATGTTCTCCCATGTAAACTAATACATAATTTAAAATAAAACATTGAAAGAAAAAAAAAAAGTCTGGAGGCAAAGATTGGATGATCAGTGCTCAACTAGAAGAAGAGGGGGAAAAAAACCAGTAATCTGATATAATTTGATGAACTTGACCTACACCTATGGATGCAGTAGCTCAAAAGAGGGAACAAATCCTTACAGCAGGAATTATTTCCACCCCCTCCACACACAGAGTAGACAGGGATGGGCAACTTGGACATTGGCTGCCCAAAATGGAGGGAGGGGGGACTACAAAGGCAAGAAGTGACTGGCTTATAAGCTTTCAAGAGGGAGCCTAGATCCAGAGGGCGTGAAGGGGGGTAGAATCTCCACTGAGTAGTAACCAATCAGTCTGAGTGGGGCTAAATGAAAGGAGATGGGGATAGGTCCCTTGTGGTACATTGATGAATAATTGTTATCAGGACTGACTGTGAG
>NW_006421741.1:0-894 GCF_000296735.1 Chrysochloris asiatica | reverse complement strand
TTCTTTTCTTTCCTAATCTTTTATTTTTCCTCTTCCCTTCATTGTTACCTGGTGTGTGTCCCTCTTCCATGCCTCTAGCTTTTCCCATCATTAATTTTGGCATAGAACAAATAGCCCTTATGTCTTTTTCTCCTGTGTTCTCTAATTTCAGTTTTGTGTGTGTGCTCAAGTATTCATCCCCCACAAGCAATTACATTACTAGTGCCATGTCAGCACAAAGTAATTACATGCTTTTACAGATTACTTGATAATTATTCCTGACATCACTAAGTAGTTTCAAATATTAATGTGTAATGTTTTTAGAATTCATGATACTAAGGCATTTGCACATATTTTTTGAAAGAGAAAGAAGCCTTCCTTGTAAAAGCATTTATGCTGAATTGTCTCCATTTGTCCATGAAAAAAGATTAAGCTCATGTGTAACTAACAAGATTTGCCAAAGAGGAAATGAAGATAAGTAATCTTGATCTTCGCAAAGAAGAACAGAATCAGGCATACACAACATTTCTGAATATAGTGTATCTCCTTTTCATGGATTGATTTATTTGACATATTTATTTGATTAATTGATACCCACCCCCTGGTGTGGTGCTGCAGTATAATGCACTGGACCGCATGGTCATTTTGAACTGCAAAACTGGGGGTTCAAACTCGCCAGCCGCTCCTTGGAAACCCTACACAGGGATGGCTATGAGTTGGAACTGACTCAATATCATTTACAACAACCTACTCTTCCCTCCACTTGTCTGTTAGTTTGTTACTTCGGTGTCTTCTGCTTGACTGTGGTGCTTGAGATCAGGTGTGACACTTTGGGCTAATGTGTCAGATTGCAAAGTCGTTTTAACTGCAAAGTCGATTGTTCAAGCTTACCAGCTGCTCCTTGGAAACCCTATA
>NW_006421740.1:0-2270 GCF_000296735.1 Chrysochloris asiatica | reverse complement strand
TACCACCAGACAAATGAACAAATCTGCCTTCAAAAGAATGAAACTGTAAGGCCCCATAGGCTCCCTTGCTGTTGTTAAGTGCCTTTGAGTTGGTTCCGACACATAGCAACCTTGTATAGGATTTCCTTTAAGCAGCTATTGAACTTGAACAACCAAACTTGCAGTTCAAACCAATCGCAGTCCAGTGCTTTAACCCAAGCACCACACCAGGGCTTCCCTTCAGTTCACACAGGAGTTTTCAGTTTCTTATTCTGGAGAAAAATGCTTTCAACAGCTCATAACTGGGTGTGGGAGTAGAAGATCTTTTCACAGTCACATCAAAGACCCAGGAGGGCACAGACCAAACGGGGAAAAAAAGGAGTTTGTTTGTTTGTTTGTTTTTAAAAATTATTCTCCAAATGATATATTTGCAGTTTCATGAAGAGAACTATCTCAAGTTCATTTTTCCCTTCAGTTCACACAGGACCTTTTTAGTTCAATTATATTTTCAAGCCAGGGCCTTTGCAATGCTACAAGTCTACTCAGTATATTTCTCATTCTAAATATACTGAGAAATTCTTGCCTCCTATTATGAACTTCTGGAGAAACTCCTTCCAAATAGCCTCCCATTCAACACCCAAGCCTGATGTTAAGACCTTTCCTGGGAGAATCTCTTTCCATTTTCCTCAGATCTGAGATTATTACCCATATACTTTCATTTCTTTTCTCATAATCTTGGCACCTGGTCCCGTCCCTTAGACGTTCCTATCCAGAGCTCTATGGAAGGATCTCATGGTTAGAACTGGTAGAGATATTAGAGATACCCTTGACATGGACAGAACCTGAAACAATTTCACACTCATTATTTATTCATCTTCTTCATTGTGCTCAATGTTTTTCAGGACAATGGACTATATAAATTAATCAAATTCCATGTCCAAGGAGTTTAAATTCCCAAGGTTGAATATGTGATGTTAACTCAGATATCATAGAAGTTAGCAGTTGAGTAGTAGTATGGTGTTGTGAATTGAATTGTGTCCTCCCAAAGTATGGATTGCATCTCAAGGTAAAGAAAACAGAAATCCTCACCACTAGACCAATAAACAACATTCTTATCAACGGAGCAAAGATTGAAGGTGTCAAGAACTTCATTCTTCTTGGATCAACTATCAACACTCATGGAAGCAGCAGTCAAGAAATCAAACGACATATTGTTTTAGGCAAATCTGCTGCACAAGAACTTTTTAAAGTGTTGAAGAGCAAAGATGTCAGCTTGAGGACTAGGATGTGCCTGACACAAGCCATGGTATTTTCAATAATTTCATATGCATGCAAAAGCTGGACAGTGAGTAAGGAAGACTGTAGAAGAATTCATGTATTTGAGTTATGGTGTTGGATGAGAATATTTAATAGTACCATGGACTTCCAAAAGAACAAACCAATCTGTGTTGGAAGAAGAATGGTCAGAGTGCTCCTTGGAAGCCAGAATGACTAGACTTTGTCTCTCATACTTTGGACATATTATCAGGAGGGATCAGTCATTGAAGAAGGATATCGATCATGTTTGGAGGGTCGGAGAAAAAGTTGGATTGGCACAGTGGCAACAGCAATGGGCTCAGTCATGGAGACTATTGTGAGGTTGCCCCAGGACCGGGCAGTGTTTCGCTCTGTTGTGTATAGGGTCGCTATGAGTAGGTACTGACTTGACGGCACCTAACTACAACACCACCCTGTGTTTGCTGTCAGAAATGGGAGTAAGCATTTTTCTGTAATGTTTGGTTTCATAAAGTAGTTATTGTCCAAAAGATATCTGTCTTCCAGATTGTCACTTTGCTGGACCTTTGGCTAGAGAGAAGGTTTTCTTGGGACTTTTTTGTCACCATTCATTGGTATTTCTAAATTTTGGTTTCTTCAGTTCTAAGTCCGGAAAAGAAACTCAAGGACACTTAATACTATGTCATTCTCTGGGTTCCAAGGTCCCTACCTATCTTCTCTCTATCATTCAGAATCTTCTACTTGTTTACTTATAAAAGCCAGGGTTTTTAACAGTTACACTTAGTGGGAAGCAAAAAAAAAAAAAAAAATGGAAATCTACATTATCTTCTGAGAAGTGGAAGTATCTGGTTTATTTTTTAATGTTTTATTGTGAATTATGTGATAGTTTACTTGGGAGAACATTACTTTTACATTCATTCTATCATATATCATTTCATTGCTATGGTTACAATCCCCTCCATGCATCATCAACCAACCAAAGGGTATATCCTGCAAGCCTGCCCCCCACACACCCC
>NW_006421739.1:0-2372 GCF_000296735.1 Chrysochloris asiatica | reverse complement strand
ATAGTATTCACTGGAGATTCTACCTTCCTCCAGGCCCTCTGGATCTAGGTTCCCTCTTGAAAGCTTGTAAGCCAGTCACTTCTTGCCTTTGTAGCTCCCCGCCTTATCAGACAGTTTTGCTACTACTCATAAGGTTTTCAATGACCGAGTTTTCTAGAAATGCATCACCAGGTTTTCCATTCAAGTCATAGTCTGAAAGCTCCACTGAACCTGCCCACCATGGCTTACCCAGCTTGTATTCAGTATACTGGTGGCATAACTTCCAACATCAGAACAACATGCAAACTACCGCAGTGACAAACTGATAGATAAGTAAGTGGTGGCTATGAAGCTTACCCCTTTGAAGTTCCAATAAATAGTCTCTATAATCTCTGAGCAAATAATCCGAGAAGCTCGGTTATATGGAGAAAAACATGACATCAGGATTGTAGGAAAACTCCCAACAACGTGCAATATGCAGATGATATAACCTTGCTTGCTGAAAGTGAAGAGGACTTAAAATACTTACTGATGAAGATCAAAGAACCACAGCCTTTGGTATGGATTACATTTCAATGTAAAGAAAACAACTGGACCAATAAACAACATTCTTATCAATAGAGAAAAGACTGAAGTTGTCAAAGACTTTGTTTTTCTTGGATCACCCATCAACACTCACGGAAGCAGTCAAGAAATCAAATGATGTATTGCATTAGGTAAATCTGCTGCACAAGACCTTTTTAGAGTGTTGAAGAGCAAAGATGTCAGCTTGAGGACTAAGGTATACCTGACCCAAGCCATGGTCTTTTTAGTAACCTCATATGCATGCAAAAGTGGGACCGTGACTAAGGAAGATCTTAGAAGAATTGATGCATTTGAGTTATGGTGTTGGAGAAGAATATTGAAAGTACCATGGGATGCCAAAAGAACAAACAGATCTGTGTTGGAAGAGGTATAGCCAGAGTACTTCTTGGAGGCCAGAATGGCCAGATTTCACATCTCATACTTCAGACATATCATCAGGAGGGAAAAGTCATGTTTGGTTAGGGGGAGGGTCAGAGAAAAAGAGGGAAGACCCCTAGGGAGATGGATTGGCAAAGTGGCAGTATTTGGGCTTCACGTGGGGTGACAATTGTGAGGTTAGCACAGGACCGGGCAGTGTTTCCTTCCGTTGTGTATAGAGTCGCTATGAGTTGGTACCAACTCGATGGCACCTAACAACAATAACAGTAATCTCTGAGTTGACCTTATCTCTGACCTCTGTCAACGGAACCACCAGATCCCCTTGGAGATTATTAATGCTTTATTTGTACCTTGATATCTGGATCATATTGGTAAGTTTAACAGTCCCTACTTAACCATTTGGAGACCTGGTGTGGCACTTTGGGTTAATGTGCCAGACTGCAAAGGTGTTTGAACTGCAAGGTCTTTGGTTCAAGCTCACCAGATGCTTATTGGAAACCCTGTACAGGGTTGCTATGGGTCGGAATCGACTCAACGGCACTTAATAACTTAACCATTTGTTCCCTAAAATTGTCTTCATTAGATTTGATCTTGCTTAAAAAAAAAATTGATGGAAAGATCAGCTTTTTGAACTGTCTGGTCTTCATGAAAAACTTTTTGGCAGTTATTGAGCCAAAAGCTTGCTTAAGGCAAGATGTTTGCTTAAAATTGAAAATGCCAAACAATGTGAGATCTCACCTTCAGTAGTTATTGCATCAATGATGATTCTGTGGCCTTCTTCAACCAATTTGTAGACTTTAGCCAGTTTCTTTGGTCACCAAAGCTAATGGTCTTCCCTACTTGGCTCATCTTTGAGGTCTTCCACACCTTCCTTAAAACTCTTGATCCATCCAGCACCCTTGTTTTATGGTGGGCATAATTCCTGGAACTGCATGCAGTGCTTTAATGATTTGGGAAGATGTCCAGTTGAGTTTTGTTAAAAACCTGATATTATCCCTTACCTCAATTTCTATTTTTTCTCTGGCGTAAAACAAGTACCTTTTTTTTTTTTTAAGGTACCATAAAGAGACTAAGTGTATCACTGAGAGAACGTCTCTCCAGCCACCTATTGATGATGTTGTTGTTGGTGTTAAGTGCCATCGAGTCAGTTCCGACCCATAGTGACCCTCTCCGAGCAGCTGGTGAGCTTGAACTGCCGAACTTGCAGTTCAAAGGGGTTTGCAGTCTGATGCATTAACCCACGGCACAACACCACGACTCCTATTGATAATAGAGCCATGTTTAAACATGTGTTTTTTTATTTTTTTATTTTTAGGGTAAGTTTGTACATTTAAGAAATAGAAACTTAGTAGGTTTTTTACTTACCCTTATATAAATGATTAAGTGGTGCCTTCTCAAAAAATTATTTGCTTGGGTTTTTTTTTTTTTTT
>NW_006421738.1:1208-2266 GCF_000296735.1 Chrysochloris asiatica | reverse complement strand
TGCACTTCCACCTGATCCACCATCTTGTTTGTTCTCCGCAAAGATTTTTGGTAAAGAATAAAAAAAAGTTACTCTGTACCCACATAATAGTGCAATTCTTACATGCTTGTATAACTATTTAACAAAGAAACTTTAAAGTCATGGAAAACAATATTAATTCAAAGAAAGATTAAAATTATATCATCATACAGTATCTTCTTTTAGATTGCCATAGTGTTGGAATAGGAAAGTTGGGTCATTGAGTTCTTTCACCACTGGTGGTTATTATCTGTGGCCAGGACAGAAGGACATGGACAATTAGATGCGATGAGCAGAGGAATTACCTTTATAGTGTGGATTGGTTCGTGTTCAGTAATTCCCTTGTGTTTAAATGAAATTGACTAAATCATGTAAATGACAACATTTATGGAGGTGGTGGTGCTGGTGTGCCGTGGAGTCAGATATAACTCATAGTGACCCTTAATCCTGTTTCTGTGGCTGTAAGTCTTTTCGGAAGCATAGATCCTCATCTCTCTCTCTCAGAATGGGAGATAATTTTGAACTGCAGACTTTGAGGTTAGCAGTCCGATTTATAACATTTATACATAGTATAATGTGTAACTCCTTACAACATTTGTACATAGTAAAAGTAAAGATTTAAAATGACATGAGTATTTTTAGGTTGAAAGCAGAGTAGTCCCTGACTTTTTCTTTTTTTGTTATTTATTTTTAATTTTTTATTGTGAATTATGTGATAGTTTACATGGGAGAACATTAGCTTCACATTCATCATATCATATATTGTTTCATTGCCATGGTTACAGTCCCCTTCATGCATCATCAACCAACCAAAGCCTGCTCTGTGGTCATCAGCACACAGCCCTTCTCCCCTTCTCCCTCTCTGGGTCTAGAGTCCCCAGTCCCTCCATCTCTCCACTTCATCGTCTTTGCCTCCATCTCTGGCGTCCCTGCTTCTCTGGGTAGGCTCTCACACTAGGCTCTTCTCCCTTGATAGTTACAGGGACTTCCGCTCCTGGGCTGCAAAGTCAACCACTCCCCTCCTTTTGCTACAAAATGTC
>NW_006421738.1:0-618 GCF_000296735.1 Chrysochloris asiatica | reverse complement strand
TATTTTGTTGAGTGTTTTTATCAGGAATGGATGTTGGATTTTGTCAAATGCCTTTTCTGCATCAATCTATATGATCATGTGGTTCTTTTATTTTTTCTTATTTTTATTTTTGGTTTTCAGTTTACAGAACTTCCTTTAGGATGTTTTGTAGTGCAGGGTTAGCTTTGGCAAAATCCCTTAGTTTCTGTTTATCCAGGAATGTTTTGATTACACCAGTGTATTTGATTGATGGATTTGCTGGATAAAGGATTGTTGGTTGGCCTTTTTTTTCTTTCACGCTTTCTAATGTCTCTCCCCATTGCCTTCTTGCTTGCATGGTTTCTGCTGAGATATCTGAGCTTAATCTGACTTGCTTGCCTTTGTATTTAACACTTATGTTTTGGATAGCTGCTTTCAGGAGTGTCTCCTTATCTTTGAATTTGGAATGCTTGATTATAATATGTCTCGGTGATTTTCTTTTGGGGTATTTCCTTCCTGGAGTTAGTTGAGCTTCTTGAATGTTTATATTTTCACTTATCAAGATGTTAGAGAAATTTTTTTCCAGCAGTTCTTCAACTATTTACTGTGTAGACTTATTTGGTTCTTCTTATTTTGGAATGCTGATAATTCTTAAGTTAT
>NW_006421737.1:0-2299 GCF_000296735.1 Chrysochloris asiatica | reverse complement strand
AATGAGGTCCTCGGGACAGCCTGTCTTCTTAGAGCCACCCAAGCAGAAGTCACAGTAGCCATTGGGGATGACCGTGCCATCAGGTGCCTTCTTGGCTGAAAGACAGCAGGCGAGGTTGACGGAGGGGCAGGCAGGGCACTCAAGCCAAGGCTGCTGCATTCTTCAGAGCAGAGGGAGGCGTCCCTACCTGTGTGTTTCCTCTGTGCCTCAGGGACCCAGGCCAATTCTTTGTAAAACTCTGGGGGGTGAGGGGACAGAGAGAGGGGCTCTCACCATAGGCAAGGCTCCATCCTGCCCTCAGCCTCAGCCCCAGGGGTGGACCCCTTGGTCCAGGCATGGGGGAGGTGGGGAGAAAGAGTTGCTACCCTGAGCTGTGGCCAATAAGAGAGTTGGGGGTAAATAATTTAAATTGGGACTCCCCAATTCTTCACGAAGGGTCACTGGCATTTCATCTTCCATGGATGAAAGCTTGGCAAAGCCAGCTGTAAGCAATTCCTCCACCTCTTTACTCATACATACTAACTCAGTGCTAACTCAATAAAAATTCTGGAAATACCACTGACCAAGATCTGGTATGGAAGCAGACAGACATTCTGCGGGAAAAATCCTGAACTCAGAGATGCCTGAATGTGTGGTGGGGGTGGGAAGGCAGGTTCCTTCACAGGCTGAGCGTCCCCCTTCCTGAGATATCCTCCCCCCTCCCTCAGCTGTCAGGGTTGGCATGGGACTGGCATGGGTGGACACCAAGGGCTCCCAGACCATAGACCCTGCCCCTTGGCCAAAGCTTAGCCAAGGAGGGAAGAAGGGAGGCCGGGAGGAAGGGGAATCATCTATCACCCCCCTCCCCAAGCTCTAATTGAAACAATAAATCAGACCCAGAAATATTACGCCCGGCCTGGAGCGGGAGAGATGGTTGGTTGCCATGGCAACCCCGAGCCAGCATCCCCCATGGTTGGTGGGGGGAGGGGACCGCAGAGCTGGAGATTTTCCAGAAATGTCTTCCATGCCTGCCCCCCAGGCTCCTCAGACCCCACTCCCAGGGCCCCAGCCCCGTCCCACCCCCCACCTGGCCTGCCTGCTCACGTTTATGGTTGTTTTTCCGGTGGAAGGGCAGGGCGTGGCGCTCCGTGTTCTCCTCCCCCTCCTCCTCAGCCAGGTGGGTGTGGGTGTAGTGATAACTGAGCCCCGGCCGATTCTTATATCGTTTCCCACAGACTAGAGAGTGGGGAGGGCTGGTCAGCCCCCTCCCAGCCCGGCCTCCAGATCACACCTCCCCCTCTGCAAAAACCTGAGCATCCCCCCACCCCCAAAGCCCAGGCCCAGAATTGGAGGGAGGGGCCAGGAGGGGAGAGGTCTCTGGGCCCCATTATCTCTCTCTCCCCCTCCTCAGAGACTCACTATCGCAGACATACGGCTTGTCTCGGTCCTCCAGGGAAGCGGTGTCCTGGCGTTTCCGGAGACCCCCAATGCCATACGCCTGGGGGCAGAGTCATAAGTGAGGAGACAAGAAAGAGGGCACTGGGAGAGCTGTTATCTTTGGGGCTTGGGCATCAATCAGCGCGAGGCGCTTTCTAGCAGCAGAGCCTTGAGTAACTAACCCTAACCCCTCTCAACCTGCTCTACCTTATCTGTAACACAATGCAACTCTAGTTCTAACCCACTGAGCAATTTCTGTTTGGAGATGACTTAATCTACCCGAGTCTCAGTTTCCTCCTCTGTAAAATGGGTATGAAATCCCTGCTAGACCTCAGGGTTTCTGTGGACACTGAATTAGGCCAATGTTCAGGGCAGGGTCTTGACCAATGTTTCTGCTCCATAAGCAGGACCTGTTATTAATAGAAGCAGCGCTGGGGAGAAGTTTTGGGGGTGATGTGGGATGATACCTTTCCTTTGGCTCTGTTTTTCCTCCTGGGAATGTCATCTTCCAAGTCTTCCACCTCAAGGTCATGTGGAAACTCCAGCAGTTGCTGTTTCTGGGCAACAAGAGAAGGGAAACTGGGGTCAAGAGAAAGGGAGAGTACTGCCCTGTTTTGAGGGAGGACTCTGGGAAAAATCGGAACTCTTCCACAAACAGATGGGGTGAGAGGAGAGGGACCTGGAATGCATGAGGCCTGAGGGAGCCTGGGAGGCTGGCAAGCAGGACGTAACGGGTAAGAGGCGCTGGGCCTACCTGACAGTCCATAATGGTCTCCTCATCCTTCAGTTCAATTTTTTTCTCCCCTGTCTCCGCACACAACAGAGCCTCGAGGACCGGCCCTTCCGGGAGGCCACCCTCCTTCTTCAGGGGAGCTTCACAGTC
>NW_006421736.1:1267-2564 GCF_000296735.1 Chrysochloris asiatica | reverse complement strand
CTACCAGAAACTTTTACAATTTCATCATCAGTGGCTTAGTGATTGGTGTGTAAAGTTGAATAATAGTTGGTCTTCATAGGTGTATGGATATTATCCTATCACAGTCAGTGTTGTACTTCAAGATAGATCTTGAGATGTTCTTTTTGATGATGAATGTGACACCATTCCTCTTCAATTTGGCATTTCTGGCATAGTAAACCATGTGGTTGTGAGATTCAAAATTGCCAATATCAGTCCATTTCAGCTCTCTAGTGCTTAAGATGTAATCTTTATGCATTCTATTTCATTTTTGATAGCTTACAATTGTCCTAGACTCATACTTGGTACATTCCATGTTCTGATTATTGATGGATATTTACAGCTGTCTCTCCTCCTTTTGAGTTGTGCCAATGAAGGTCCTGTAAACTTTATTCCACTTGCATCGTCACGGTCAACTCTACTTTGAGGAGGCCGCTCTTATGCAGTCTTACTTTGAGTGCCTTCCAACCTGTGGGGCTCATTTTCTGGCACTGTATCTGACAATATCCTGGTGCTTCATCATGTTTCAGTAGCCAGTATTCTGGTGCTCTCTGACAGCATTCCACTGCTGTTCATAAGGTTTTCAGGGACTAAATATTCGGAAGTAGTCTGTCTCTCCGTCTTCCTAGTTTTAGTCTGGAAGCTCATCTGAAACCTGTTCACCATGGGTGACCCTGCTGGCATTTGGAACAGCCATGTCATAACTTCCGGAATCACAGCAACACTTGAGCCACCACAGTATGATAAACTGCAGACGAGAGATGGAAGGCAGTCCTGGCTAACAAAACCAATGCCATATACTAAAATGAGATCTGTGTGGATATAGACTTAAATATAAGTGCTAAAACCTCAATACTTCTATAAGTAAACATTAAAGAAAAATCTGGAGACTTTAGGGTTGAGTATAGATTTCTTACATAAGATCCCCAAACTTACTATAAAATAAAAATAGATAAATTGGATTTCATTAAAATTAAAAACAATTTCTCTGAAAGGATTTTGTTAAGTAAATTGAAAGGTAAGTCACACACTGGGAGAAAATATCTGTAGAACACATTTCTGATAAAGAACTTTTATTGAGAATTCATAAAGAATTCTTATAGTTCAATAATATGATGAAGACCTCAATTTTTAAAATGGGCAATGGATACGAACAGCTATGTCTCCAAAGAATTTAAAGAAATATGTATATAAATTAATGCAAAATAATAAACCTATGTAAATGTAAAATTTATATATATATACATATGGCGCTCTGGTAGCGTAGTGGTTACGAATC
>NW_006421736.1:0-723 GCF_000296735.1 Chrysochloris asiatica | reverse complement strand
GCTGTAAATCTTTATGGGAGCAGAAAACCTCATCTTTCTCCCACAGAATGGCTGGTAGTTTCAAACTACTGACCTTTCAGTGTAGCACCCAACTCATAACCACTATGCTACCAGAGATCCTTGAGATTTCTGATTATGGACTTCATTTTTTATAGCAGTTTTAGGTTGACAGAAAAACAATGCAGAAAGTATAGCGTTCTCATACATATATCCCCTCCTCTGTCTGCACATAGTTCCTACTATTAACATCTTGCTTTATGATCATTGTTTTTTGACATAAACAATTTGGAAAGTTTAAGTTTATTTAAATAAATAGAGGGTAGTGGTTTATGTGGCACTGAAGGATAAGCACTGGACTACTAATTACAAAGTTGGCAGTTCAAGCACACGAGCAGCTACACTGTATGTGTTGGAACCAACTCAACGTCTCTTAACAACAACAACAGCCATTGATGTTGATGACAACATGGCACATTTTCAACATCCACCCTCATGGTAACACTCTGAAGTGTAAGATGGTAAATGAAGAATACAGACGTGGGAGGATCACATGATTATTGTAGAGCTTGCAGGATTTCAAAGAGGTTGGTCTACAGCCTCTTGTCTGACTCCAGGTTTATTTCAGTAAAGAGAATAACGTCTGCTTTCTCTGGAAGGAGCAGGCGAGTGGGGAGTGACTCTCAGTTCTGAAGAGGTGACAGGCACTGCATTCGCCAAGGCACG
>NW_006421735.1:1954-2421 GCF_000296735.1 Chrysochloris asiatica | reverse complement strand
CCCCGCCTAGACAGATTGGATAATACTTAGTGGAGGTTCTATTAGTTAGCTAATTTATTTGTTTATTTATTTTTAATAACTGTTTTATTGTGAATTATGTGATAGCTTACATTGGAGAACATTAGTTTTACATTCATTCTATCATATATCATTTCATTGCCATGGTTACACTCCCCTCCATACATCATCAAGCAGCCAAAGGGTATACCCTACAAGCCTGGCCCCCCACCCCACCCCCCGGTTGTCAGCACACAGCCCCTATCTCTCTCTGTGTCTAAAGTCCCCAACTGCTCCATCTCTCCACGTCATTATCTCTGCATCTATCTCAGGCATCACTGCTTCTCTGGGTAGGGTCCTGCTCTCTGCTCTTCTTTATTGATGGTCCTAGGGACCTCCGCTCCTAGACTGAAAAGTTAATCACTCACCTCCTTGCTATAAAAGTCTACCTTTACATTTCCAACCCTCAC
>NW_006421735.1:0-1693 GCF_000296735.1 Chrysochloris asiatica | reverse complement strand
ACATTGAGCTGAGTGAAATTAGTCAGTCACAAATGGACAAATATTGCATAAGACCATCATTGTATAAGCTTGAGAAAAGATACCCATATTAAAAGAAAAAAAATGAAAAATTTTTTGTTCATTACTATGGGTGAGAGAGAGGAGCAGGTAGAGCACAGGTTAGGGAATAGTCACATCATAGCTCAGGTGCTGGGGAGGGCAGTATTCAAGGAGGGGGGATACACAAGGAGGGAGAAGGGATGGAAGAACAAGGAAGCTATGGTAACACTAAGGTAATGTTGCATGGGCTAAATGGAACAGTTGTAAATAGTGATATATATTCAACCTTGGAAAAATAGAGCTCTGTGATACAGAGTTTGAGGCATAGTCTGAATGAATAAAAGAGGGGAAATAATGTTAAGATGCTTTGACTGTCTCATGGATATTTGTTTCCCTTGCCTACTACTACAAAATAAACACTTGAGTGGGATAGAAAGAAGAACAGGAAATATGATTAAAGAAAGCTTGTAGGCCTGTCTTCACCCTATAACATATTGGAATATCTAAAAGGGATTCTAGAGCTTGCCCACTAAAATTGGCTTATTGAAAACCTTTGTAGTATATAGGACCTTAGGAGGAATCTTGGGCCCCATCCAGAACCTTCTAAGGTGGGACATTCCAACTTGAAAGGACATGCAGACCAGCCCAGAGAATCTAAAGGAACAGAAAATATTTCTTGAAAGAAAGGCCAGTAAGAAAAAAACAGAAATAGCAGATTGACTGGCTATTAAAAGAGCAAGCAAGCTGTTCATCTGGGAGCCATCAAGGCAAGCAATCAGGTCCCTTCAGGATAAACCCCTTTCCAAGACTGAAACTCAAAAGGAAAACATGAGCAGGTATGTAATCTTGCAGGTGACCACATTGGTCTACTTGCAAGTGGAAATGGGGGAAAGGCAGTGATGAAGACATGGGCTGTATTCGACTATGTTCCATAGACTCCTGTTGACCTTGAGATGAGAGAGAAAAGAGGAAGGGCTGGTTGGTCCAAAGTTTTGTGAGACTTGGGAACTCCGGAGCCCATGGACACTTATTTAGCCACAGTGAGCTAGAGATAAAAGTGAAGTACCCAGCTGATATGAAGTGTGCAGAGGAGCAAAAGCATGCCCAAACTTGCAGATAGTACCCATTTGACCTCATTTAGTTGGCTTGATGATCAGAACTCGACTTAGAGGAATATAAAGAAATTTGATAAAGGAAGCAAGTGTTAATTGCAACAATTTGATTAACTTGACCTATACTTATAGATGTAGTAGTTCAAAATATCAACCAAGAGAAAAGGAGTCTCGACATCCCCTTAGGACACAGAGTTGATAGGGACAGACAACTTAGGCATGGGCTACCTACAATGGGACACAGGGGCTATAAAAGCACATAGTGGCTGACTCACAAGTTTTCAATAGGGAATTTCATTTCAGATCATATGAGGTAAGACAGAATCTCCACTGAATAATATTAATCTTGTCTAGATGGGTCTGGTGAAAGGAGATGGGGAGACGATTCCTATGATTCAATAGTGAGTAATTGTTATCATGACTAATTGTGCTTGTCACAACTGTAAAGGTAGAATTGGTGTAACAAAAAGGGGAAGAAGTTAATCTTACATTCCAGGAACAGAGGACCCTAAAATCATCAAGAGAGAAGAGCATGAGTGGAA
>NW_006421734.1:0-2382 GCF_000296735.1 Chrysochloris asiatica | reverse complement strand
TCCCTGGTACGGACGGGTCACTACCTTCGACGCCCCCAGAACTGGAGGAAGAGGATGAGTTGTACCGGCAATCGCTAGAGATTATCTCTCGGTACCTTCGGGAACAGGCAACGGGCGCCAAGGACGCGAAGCCTATGGGCGCGTCGGGGGCCGCCAGCAGGAAGGCGCTAGAGACCCTCCGGCGGGTCGGGGACGGTGTGCAGCGCAACCACGAGACGGCTTTCCAAGGTAAGGGGGCTAGTCCTGAAGACCCCGCTGCCTTTTCCCTCCTTCCTGGACTCGAGTGCCGAGGGAGGGTGGATGGAAACCGAAACGAGCCAGCGCTGATAGGAGTCTGCTCCCATTTCTGAGCCCAGCATGCTCTGACCATGAGTCATTTTCCGCCCATCTGTATTCTTTGGGAAATAGCTCTGGTCAAAGCCCGGAAAGGGTGGGGTGTAGGTTTTTAAGTGAGCTCGGCCTGAGTTGTATGGAACCCAAATGAGCGATTCTCCCCCGCGGTGGGTGGGCAGGGGCATCGTGGCCGGGTTTAAACAAAGGAGACAGACCGTGAGAACCTGCATGCTTTTCTCCCTCTCAGGCATGCTTCGGAAACTGGACATCAAAAACGAAGATGATGTCAAATCTTTGTCTCGAGTCATGGTCCATGTTTTCAGTGACGGAATAACAAACTGGGGCAGAATTGTGACTCTCATTTCTTTTGGTGCCTTTGTGGCCAAACACTTGAAGAGCATAAACCAAGAAAGCTGCATAGAACCATTAGCCGAAAGTATCACAGATGTTCTTGTAAGGACAAAACGGGACTGGTTAGTCAAACAAAGAGGCTGGGTAAGTTTGCTTTTGGTGCTGGTGGTGGTTGGAGGAGTGCTCTGAGTGGAAAGGAGAATTTTATTAAGATAGGGTATCTTTAATCCTTCCCAGTTGCTGCTGGAGGTTGGTTTAGGTGGTGGTGTTGGATTGTTGCATCGAAAATTCTGGGGTTCCTATAGGTTATTTTGTGGATCTTTGAGTCTTTTGCTTAGGGTAGAGTCAGAGTTGACTCTGGCAGTGGGTTTGGTATGGTTTGAAATATTACAAAGATTCTACTGTAAAATCATTATTATGGGTAGTCGGTTACTTGTTTGGATGGATTGAAAAACTAGGGAAATGACGTTTTTTTGCAGCCCAGGAATGAATAATTGGTTCACCATTGTGTTTGGGGAAAATATAGTTATTTTTATATGGAAACCCATACTTGAAAATGTTTTTCTTTTTTGTTTTCTAGGATGGGTTTGTGGAGTTCTTCCGTGTAGAGGACCTAGAAGGCGGCATCAGAAATGTGCTGCTGGCTTTTGCAGGTGTTGCTGGAGTAGGAGCTGGTTTGGCATATCTAATTAGATAGCCTTGTAAGTGCAATAATTGACTGAACCAACTCCAGCAAAACAATAAACTTCTATATTAAATGTATTTATGAAATTGGACATCACGGTGCCCAAGCTGTAACCTCCAACAGTGCTATTCTAGCAACCTCGCTAGAAAAAAACAACTTGGCAAGAGGAATATGACCAATGGAAATAAATACATGGGAAAAGCAGTCTTTCCAGGAAGAGTCACTGTATGAAAGGAGAAAAGTTCCATTTCAACTACAGGCAAAGGGGAAGCAACGGAGGACTTTTAGGT
This sequence comes from Chrysochloris asiatica, assembly GCF_000296735.1. Classification (NCBI taxonomy): domain Eukaryota; kingdom Metazoa; phylum Chordata; class Mammalia; order Afrosoricida; family Chrysochloridae; genus Chrysochloris; species Chrysochloris asiatica. Next base: position 723 of record NW_006421734.1, on the reverse strand, counting down.
TAGTGAAGATGGTAGAGTGGAAAGGCTTAATTTCTTCATCTAGAAGAGTAGCTAGTCATAGAATTCATTTAACGTGCCCAGTGAATTCATTAACTTGCTGTAGTGTTGAAAAAGATTCATTAACATTGTCGGTGACTTTTGTAAAATGAATTTAAGCTACAAGTAGTAAGCTCTGACTAGAAGCCTCAGTACTGTACAACAGAGTGTGGAGGGAATCTTTGTCCTCTCTAATTAGCTTTCCCAGGTATGCTTGATGAATATAAAGTCCAAATGTTCAGGACTTTTCTACCTGTCCCACTTTGGCTTAGTTTGAGTATATTAGCCTAGTTATGGCCAAGAATACTTGACTTAAGGCTCAATAATTATTAAAGTTATAAATATCAATTTTGAAAAATGAACAGCTTGTAATTTTATTTGTCTGTAAAAATTGTATATATTTTTACAGAAGATTTCTTTGAAAAAAAGGGAGAAATCTCTTAAATTTACATTCGTTTTTGTGTGTTTTTTTCCCCCCCCACAATCGCAGCTTCTGAAGTTGGGAATTATTTTTTAGTTTTTCTATTCTATAGTTTGACAATAGTAGAGCATATGCCGAATCGTGCATTCAAAGTGCAGTTCTAAGTTTTTAGGGGGAGTGCTGATGACTTAAGACAGTGGGCTCTAATTGGGCATCTTGAGTGTGTGTGTTCCTTGTGTTTGACTTAATTTAAATTGAGTTGCATG
>NW_006421733.1:0-2311 GCF_000296735.1 Chrysochloris asiatica | reverse complement strand
ACTGCCTCTGGGCCCAAGAGTGCCCAGGTCTTGCTGCACTGTTGGCCATCCAGGTCTCCACCTGGGTTTATGGGGGTCTACTGAATGTGGTCGGGCTTAGCTCGCAGCTTCATTGCTGTTTTTCATCCTTCTTCCCTTATAGGTGGCCAATGTGTCACCATCCATACCACATGCCTACTCATGTATAACCCTTGAGTCTAAGAATTAGAAGGGGGTTTGCTCTGAGGGGTCCTGACCATTTACCTTGATGGCTCTTGGGAAAACATCTTATGTGTTCTTGTAGTAATCAATCAGACTGCTGTTATTATTTCAGATTTTTCCTACTGGTCTTTCTTTCATGAAGTATCTTCTTCTAGCCGCTCCAGGCTGGTCTCTTCATTCTTTCCAGTGGAAATGTCCTACCTCAGTCGATTCTGGATGGGGTTCTGGATTCCGTCTATGGTCTTGTGCAGTGTAAAGGCTCCACAGGCAGCCTCTTTCACTGGGCAACTTGTAGCCCCCTTTAAGGTATTCCAATCTGTTATAGGCTGAAGACGGACTTACAAGCTTTCTGGCTATTCCTTCCTCCCCAACTCATGTGTCTATTTTGCAATGGTAGACAAGGGAAACCAAGATTCAATAGACAGCCAAGCATCTTAACTATTCCCCTCTTTTACCCCTTCAAACCATGCCTCAATCCCTGTATCCTGGAGCCCTCTTGTACCAAGGTTGTGCATATATCATCATTTACCTTTGTCCCACTTAGCCCATGCAAATCTGCCTAACTGTTCTCCCATCAGCCTTGTTCTTCCATTTCCCTCCATGATCTTGTGTATTGCCCTCCTACCCCCCACTACCCAAGCTATCCTGTGTCTATTCCTTACCCTGTGCTCTCTCTTCCCCTCTGTCCCTCCCCTCCTCTCCTCCTATACATCCTGGTGATCAGCAAATATATTTTTCCCCCTTTTACTGTGGATCTTTTCCTTACTCTTTTACAATAATGGTCCTATGCAGTTACTCTCCTTTTGTGACTTACTAATTTCACTCAGCATAATGTCCTCAAGATTCATCCATGTTATGCTGTGGCTTGCAGCTTCCTTGTTGTTCTTCAGGGTGGCATAGTATTCCATTGTGTGTGTGTACCAAAGTGTGTTTATCCATTCTTCAATTGATGAGCACTTAGGCTGTCTCCATCTCTTTGCCCTTGCACACTTTTAAACACCCTCTTGAAAACTTGTAAACCAGTCACTTCATGCCTTTATCATCCCTTCATTTTAGGTATCCAATGTCTAAGTTGCCTATCCCTATCTACCCTGTATGCAAAGTGGGTAGCATTGATACTTGATGTGAAGACTTTTTCCCTCTCTGTTGATATTTTGATCTACTACATCCATGAGTATAGGTCCAGTTTATCAAATTGTAGAAACTTATCTTCAGCTCCTTTATCATGATTTTTTTTTTTTTTTTAAGTTCTGATTATCAAGCCATCAAGGTTAGGTCAAAGAGGTAAAATATGCAAGTTTAGCTGTTCTTGTATGTCTTCCCTCACTTCATATGATCTGGAAACTTCAATGTCAGCTCTAGCCCTCCATGGCTATGTCCTTGTTCATGGGTTCAGGTGTCCCCAGGTCTCACCACACTTGGGACCAATCAGTCCTTCCTCTTCTCTCTCTCATCTCTAGGTCAATGGGAGTCTATGGAACATTGTTGAACTCAGCCCACTTCTTCATTGCTATGTTCCCCCCTCTTTTATTCACCAATAGACCAATGTGGTTGCCAGCAAGCTTACATGTCTGCTCATGTATTTCCTTTGAGTTTCAGACTTAGAGGGACATTTGTCCTGAAGGGACTTGATTGCTAGCCTTGATGGCATCCCAGCAAACAACTTGCTTAGTCTTGTAGTAGACAATCTTACTACCATTTTTGTTTTTGGTTTCTCCTGATGATCTTTCTTTGAAGATGTGTCTTCTGTTGCTCTAGCTGTTCCAGGCTGGTCTGCTTATCATTTCTAGTAGGAATGTCCCACCTCAGAAGGTTCTAGATGGGGCTAAGGAGTCCACCTAAGGTCCTATATACTGCAAAGGCTCTTCAAGAGACCTATTTCATTGAGCAAGTTGTAGAATACCTTTCAGGTATTCCAATCAGTTATAGGCTGAAGACAGGCTTACAAGCTTTCTGTAATCATATTTCCTAACATTCCTTTCCATCCCACTCAAGTGTATATTTATAGTAGGCAAGGGAAACCAATATTCTTAAGACTGTCATGCATTTTAGTATTATTCCCCCTCTTCAGACTATGCCTCAATCCCTGTATCACAGAGCCCTGTTGTTC
>NW_006421732.1:0-2383 GCF_000296735.1 Chrysochloris asiatica | reverse complement strand
GCTGTTCCATGGAAGAAAGATGAGGCTTTCTGCTCCCATAAAGATTTACAGCCTTGGAAACCTTGTACAGGGTCACTATGAGTCGGAACCAACTCCACAGCACATAACCACCACCACCACCACCACACATGGAATATGTATGTGAAAGAATACAATTCTGGCACACACCTTTCCTAATTTTAAATGATTCAGTGTACCCTTGTTCTGTTCTAATAACTACTTCTTGGTCTATGTACAGATTTGTTGCTGATGTCAGTTGGAACTTGGCTGAAAGCAGAGAATACCAGAAAGATGTTTATTTGTGCTTTAGTGACTAGCAAAGGTACTCAACTCTGTGGATTATAACAAATTATGGATAGCATTGCACAGAATGGGTATTCCAGAACACTTAATTTTGCTCATGAGGAATGTGTACGTAGACCAAGAGCAGTCATTCAAGCAGAACAAGAGGATACTGGATGGTTTAAAAATCAGGAAATGTATGTTTCAGGGTTGTATGCTCACCCATTTTTATTTAATCTGTATGCTGAACAATTAATCTGAAAAGCTAGATTATATGAAGAAGAACATGGTATTAGGATTTGAGGAAGACTCATTAACTTTGGTATGCAGATGATACAACCTTGCTGCTGAAAGTGAAGAAGACTGGAAATATTGCTGATGAAGATTAAAACAAAACAAAACAAAACAAAAACTACAGCTTTCAGTATGGATTACATCTCCATATCTCCATATAATAAAATGAAAATCCTCACAACTGGACCAATAAATATCATGATAAATTTTAAAAAAAGATGGATGTTTCAAAGCCTTCAATTTACTGAGATCCACAATCAACGCTCATGGAATCAGCAGTCAATAAATCAAATGATGTATTGCAATTCTCCTGCAAAATACCTCTTTAAAGTTTTCAAGAGCAAAGTTTGAGAATTAGGGGCATCAGACCCAAACCATGACATTTTAAATTGCCTCACATGTATGTGAAAGTTGAACATTGAATAAGGAAGATCATAGAAGAATCAATGCATTTGAGTTATGGCGTTAGAGAAGAGTATTGAAAATATCCTGGACTGCCAGAAGAATAAGCAAATCTGTCTTGGAAGAGGTACAGCCAGAATGCTTCTTATGAGGGTGGTAAGACTTCATCTCTCCTTCTCTGAACACACGTGTTGTCAAGAAGGCCCAGTCTCTGGTGAAGAACATCATGCTTAGAAAAGTGAAGTCATAGAAAAAGAAGAAGACCCCCAACAAGATGAACTGACACAGTGGCAGCAACAGTGGTCTCAAACATGGCAACAATTGTGAGGATGGCAATGTTTCCTTCTGTTGCGCACAGGGTCCGATTTGATGGAATCTAACAAAAACAACAACAAGCATACTAAGTAAAAAAGCAGAGATTATCAAAATGGGTAACGAAGCAAGACCTATATTTATAGTATCTGTAGGAGGCATACTGTGAATATATAGACAGATAGATTGAAAGTAAAAGGATGAAAAAAGATATACAAACGGTAAGCATAACTAGATTTCAAGGCTAAAGTATTATCAGCAGTAAATAGGGATATTTCATAATAAAAGAATGCATTATCAAGAAGACATAACAATTGTGCATATCTATGTACTCAACAGAGCTTTCAAATACCTAATACAATGGGATACTCCTTGACATTTTATTATTCTACAAGAAACAGACTATGACACTTAACTACAACAACAACACATGAAAGAGAAGGTGATAGGGAGTAGATTGTTGGTGGCAGGTGGAGGGATACACTGTGTTCAGGAAAGCACTAGTGAGGCATTTCACCTGTCCCCTCTGGCCGCCTCCCCCCACCCCCCGGGGAAAGCCTGACTTATTTCCCATGTCCATGAATAAGATAGCCAGCCCCATGTTCTCAGAAGAGTCCCTGGGTGGTACAAGTGGTTAACATACTTACTTGCTAACCAAAACATTAGTTGTCAGATTCCATCCAGAAGCCTCTACAAATGACAACAACAAAAAGATATGGGAAGCTGCTTCTAAAAACAGCTTTACTCTAACTTACATGTTGTAGGCTAAGTACTGGACTGCTAACCGAAGGTCAATGGTTCAAATCTACCACCCATTCCTCAGAAACCCACATTCCATTTCTGAATCAGCAATGTTGTTGTGTGTTGTTGAGTCAGTTCTGACTCATAGTGTCCCCCTATAGGGTTTCCAAGGAACAGCTAGTGGGTTTGAACCATGGACTTTTCGGTTCGCAGTCCAGAGCTTATCCTACAGTGCTACACCAGAACTCATAGTTACCAGATATAGAATTGACTAGATTGCTGTTGTTGTTAGTTGCCATCTAGTCTGCATTGACTCATAGTGAATCTATGCACAACAGAACAAAACAGTGCC
>NW_006421731.1:0-2337 GCF_000296735.1 Chrysochloris asiatica | reverse complement strand
AAAAAAAAAAAAAAAAAAAAAGGTGTCAGTTTAAGGACTAGGTATTCCTAACCCAAGCTATTGTACATTCAATTGCTTCATATGAAAATATGTTATGAAAGTTGCTCAATGAATAAGGAACATCATTAAAAATATTATGCATTTGAATTATGGTGTGGGTGAAGAATATTAAAAGTACCATAGACAACCAGATGAATTTGACTTGGAAGAAGAGCTCCTTACAATTGAGGATGGCAAAACTTCATCTCTTGTACTATGGACATGTTAGGAGGGAAGGATCATTCCCTGAAGAAGAACATCATGTTTGGAAATGTGAAAGGTAAGTGAAAAAGAGGAAATCTCCCAAGGAGGTGGAATGACTACAATGGCAGCACCAATGGGCTCTAACACAATTGTGAGGTAGCACAGGACCAGGCTTCTTTCATTCTGGTGTGCCTAGTAGGTTCACTATGAGTCAAAACCAAATCTATGGCACCTAACAACAACACCACCATTTCAGGAGACAGAACTCATATTACCAGTCTTCACATTTCACTTAAGGAATCAGGAAAATGGCTCAAGCTTTGCAGGAAGATGCATTTCCTAGTTCTTCTACAAACCTAAGATAAAATAAGTTTCCAAAAGAGTACCAATTTTAACATGTTTCAAGCATATAAAAAAGAAACAAATGTTTCCCCAGTCTTTTCTTTTTATTATAAATGAACAGATTGTTAACTGACATAGTGAAGCGAGTATCTAAAAAACTAATGTCTCCATAAGTAATAACCATAAAATAACAACAACAAAAAAAACCAAATACCAGAAAATCAGGAGACTAAACAAAATTATGTAAGCTTTTCAGAGGGATCAAAACTTGGAGCAAACAGAATAATTTTTTATATTAATATTTTCCCTCCACTTTGATGACATTGTAATCTTCACCTTGGTTGTGGTGTCTAGAGTCTAAAATTCTGGGGGAAAAAAATCATTAATTTTCTGGAACCAGAGGAAGGAGTTTTTGAGCAACCATAGCTTTTGAGGATGGAGGGAGAAACTCCAGAAAAGATACTAAAATGAAAAGAAAAGAAAGAGAAGTAAACATTACTGTTGAGTTGATTTAGACTTGTGTTTAGACAGGTGTAATAAAGTATAAGTGCTCCATGGAGTTTCCTTGGCTATAATCTTTACATAACAAAGTGCCAGGCGTTTCTTCTGGATTGTCACAGGATGGGTTTGAACAAACAACTCTTAGGTTAGCTTGTTGTTGTTGTTGTTGTTAAGTGCTGTCAAGTTGATCCCGATCCATAGCGACCCTGAATAGGGTTTCCAAGGAGCAGCTGGTGAGCTTGAACCCCTGACCTTGCAGTTCAAATGACTGCAGTCTGACACATTAGCCCACAGTGCCACACCAGGTTAACAGTGGAGTGCAAATCAGAAGTAGCTAATTTCTGCATTCATTCACCATAAGTCTGTACATTCTGTGTAGAACAAACTACAAGCAATGTATTATTAAGCAACTGCTCAGATTTCTGTCTAATCTTACTAACTAGCTGATAAAATAGTAATATTAACACTTTCATAGTCATATAGAGTAATTTGGAATCCACACAACGTAATATCCACAATGGTCAGATATACAGGAAAATTGCTTGACTTCAACAGAGCTAGGAGAATTCTTCCTTAAGAAGAAAAACAATCAACAGATGTCAATCCCAAGATAAAAATGAACAAAGACATCAAATGAACTATTCTTATTCTGCTAAAGGAATCCTGGTGTAGCTCTGTAGGATAAGCACTGGACTGCTTTGTGGTACTGTAGGATAAGAACTGGATTGTTAACCACAAGGTTAATGGTTCAAGCCCATTGGTCATTCCTTGAAACCTTAAACAGGGTTGCTATGAAGTGGAACTGACTCACAGCATTTAACAACAACAACAAGCTAACCACAAGGTCAGAGGTTCATACCCACCAGTCACTCCTCGGAAACCCTATGCAGGGTCACTATGAGTTGTAACCAACTAGATGGCACATAACAACAACGAATGACATAAAAGCAAATGTGCTCACAATTCATGAAAAGATAGGAGATTTCAACAAAAGATATCAACTATGAAAAATAATCATATAAATTTTTAACTAAATATACAACATGTAAAAATCAACTTACTAGACAGGTTTAATAACAGTGTGGGGATAATAGAGGAAAGAGGGACAGATCAATAGAAATTATAATCTGAAAAACAGAGGGAGAAAAAAAAAAAGATTGAGCAAATAAATTGATCCTCAGATAATTATGGGACATTTTCTAAAGGTCAATTATACATTTATGGCACTGTGGGTTAATGCACTAGATTGCA
>NW_006421730.1:1025-2595 GCF_000296735.1 Chrysochloris asiatica | reverse complement strand
TGGCTCTGTAGTACTGGTTGCTAATCACAAAATCAGTGGTTCAAACCCATCAATTGCTCCTTGGAAACTCTATATAGGGTCGTTATGAGTCAGAATTGACTTGATGGCACTTAACACTATACAACAATATCCTTTAAGTACAAATGCTCCTCAGAAACCCTATACAGGGTTGCTGTGAGTCAGAACCAACTCCACAGCACTTAATAACAACAAGTATGATCACATGCCTGCCATTGAAAACAAATCTTTCCTTTAATCACAGGGCTTTTTTTCAAAAAGATCTGGAGACTCTCCTTCAATTCTACATCCCTTTTTCAATATTACTATGCCTCTCCAATTCACAGCCAACCTCCTTGAGAAATTGGTCTGCACTCACTATCTTCACTTCCTTTCCTCTGTTATTTGCCAATTCACTACAATCTGGCTTTGGTCTACACACTTTAATAAGCATACCATGGGACACATGCCTAATGGCATCACATTGCCACACATAGTAACCTTCTTCATTTTACTTGACCTCGTTAGCCTTTGGCACTTTGAACACTTCCTGTGTGACGCTTTATCTCTTTCCTCTTGTATCATCATTTGTCCATGTTCTCCTTCTACCGTCTCATCAAAGTTTATGTGTTTGTTTTTCTTTCTTTCCTCCTTAAGTGTACACATTCCCCAGAGTTCTATTTTCGTTCCTTTGCTATTCATTATGTACAGGATTATTCCTGTGTCTATGACTCTAACTACAGGGTCTCTATTCGTATCTCTAATGTAGTCTTTTTAAGGCTTCAAGTGCATCCAACTTCATAGAGCATATGAATGTACCAAAGAGCATCTCAAAATCAATTTTCCAAAACTGCAACTCAATCTTCAACTCAGAATTAGTCAACCAAACCAGAAATGTGAGAATCATTCTAAACTTTTCTTCTGTCTCCTCACCCCCCATTAAATTGGTGATAAAAGTCAATTCTATTAAGTCTAGATTAATGTTATCCCTCTTGGATAGTTTTCACATTGTATTAATCATAAGCAAAGAGGGAAGTCCTCTACATTTTCATGTCTGTCTCACAATATTCTCTCTTGTTTACTTACTTAATAGAAGAAATTTTTAGTATTTGATGTCAAATATTTTTCCATAGACTTTCCTTATTGACAAAAAGCACCTCCTTTGCCTTTTTAAATTGGGAATGAGGACATTTCCCTTGAACTGTTTTAATGGAGCTACTAGAAGAAGTCTAGGAGCTCTGGTAGCGTAGTGGTTACGAATCGGGCTGTGAACTGTAAGGTGAGTAGTTCGAAACTACCAGCGGTTCCGTGGGAGAAAGATGAGGCGTTCTGCTCCCGTCAAGATTTACAGCCTCGGAAACCCTGTGCAGGGTCGCTATGAGTCGGAATCGACTCCACGGCACTTAACAACAACTACACTAGTAGAAGTCAGGCAGAATTCTTACTAATAAGCAAACACTAATGTAAACATTTATGTAAGGTTGTCAGATAAAATACAGGATGCACCATTAACTATGACTTTTATATACACAACAAAAAATGTTGTAGTCTAAATGTTGTTAAGTGCTGTCGA
>NW_006421730.1:0-925 GCF_000296735.1 Chrysochloris asiatica | reverse complement strand
AAGGTTGTCAGATAAAATACAGGATGCACCATTAACTATGACTTTTATATACACAACAAAAAATGTTGTAGTCTAAATGTTGTTAAGTGCTGTCGAGTCGGTTCTGTGCTTTTCCTCTCAGTGCCAGACCAGGACGCCTTAGTCTAAATAAGTCCAATATAATATTTGTAGGTTAATGAACTAGACTGCAATGTCGGTTAGAACTGTAAAGTGGGAGATTCAAACTCACCACCTGCTCCTCGGAAAGCCTGAACAGGGTCATTTGAATTGGAACTGACTTGATGGCACTTAGCAACAGCAATAATATATTTGGGATGCACTTGAGGCAGCTTCCCCATTCCTGATCAGACACACTCCTGGCTGCCTCTTTTCCTTGCCAAACAAATGTCATTTTGCTGAGTTTATTCTACTTTAGAAAATCTTATGCTCAGTAGATGTTTCTCTTTTTTGGCTACATGATCCCTCTGTTTCTTCTTCTTATTGTTGTTAAGTGCCATGGAGGTTGCTCTGACTAAAAACAACCTTGAATAATATTTCTAAGGAGTAGTTGGTGCATTTGAACCAGACTTTGCAGTTAGCAGTCCAGTGCTTATCTTATAGTGCCACATCAGGACTCTGTATCTTAGTCCTAATTTTATTTACCAGCAGAAAGAGTTTAAGTTGTCCCCTGAATCATAACAATTCATTTGGAAGTTTACTTAGATGTTTCCTTGACTGTAAGCATCTGTATGTGACTGCTGAGTGACCAGGACATGAAGGCATTTCTCCTAGTCAGAAAGCCATCACTAATGAACTGGCAAGAGAATCATTGTACAAGGGACTTCAAAAAGGACTAGAACTGAAAAATCATGGATGTTTTCCCTGAATGTTGTGAAGCCCGTTTGTATAAGATACAGTCACTGCTCACTCTGCTAGGAAATTGGTG
>NW_006421729.1:0-2389 GCF_000296735.1 Chrysochloris asiatica | reverse complement strand
GTTGGCGGTTCAAGCTCAGCTACTGCTCCTTGGAAACCCTATACAGGGTTGCTATGAATCGAAACTGACTCGATGGCACTTAACAAGAACAAGAACAACACTCTCAACAAGGTTGCACGCATATTATTTGTATAGTTCCACATCTCTGCCAGAATAATCATTTGGTTGCTGTCATAAGACCATTACTAGCTGTTCCGTCAGAGAAAGATGAGGCTTTCTGCTCCCATAAAGATTTACAGCCTCGGAAACCCTGTACAGGGTCGCTGAGTTGGATCCGACTCCACAGCACATAACCACCACCATACACATTTATAAGGAGCCTTTGTGGTGTAGTAGTTACATGTTTGGCTACTAATCCCAAAGATTGGCAGTTTGAACCCATGGGAGAAAGATGTAGCAGTCAGCTTCTGTAAAGTTTACAGCCTTGAAAACCTATAGAGAGGTTCTAATGTGTCCTATGGGAGCGTGGTACTTCTGTAGGGTAAGCACTGGACTGTGAACTACAAGGTCAGTGGTTCAAGCCCACCAGTCACTCTGTGGGAGAAAGATGGGGCTTTCTGCTCCCATTAAGATTTACAGCCTTATAAGTTTGACCATGTCCCATAGATGCCTGTCAACTTAGAGATGAGAGAGAGAAGAGGAAGGGCTGGTTTGTCCAAATTGTGGTGAGACCTGGGGTCCCCTGAGCCCATGGACAAGAACATAGGCATGGAGGGTTAGAGCTGAGAGTGAAGCATCCAGCTGATATGAAGTGAGGAGAGATGCACAAGAACACCCAAACTTGTAGATAGTACCCAATTGACTTAGCTTTGATGGCTTGATGATCACTACTCGGCTAGAAAAAGTTTTTAAAAAAAATTTATAAACGAAACCAGTGTCAATTTAATGAATTTGACCTGTAATTATGGAGGAAAGGGGTCTTCACATCCAATAGAGAGGAAAGGAGTCTTCACATCAAGTATCAATCTTATCCCTTCTGTATACAGGGTTGATAGGGATGGGCAACTTAGACATTGGACTACCTAAAATGGGGGAGCTATAAAGGCATGAATTGACTAACTCACAAGTTTTCAAGAGGGAGTTTAGTTTCAGAATGTGTGGGGGAAGGTAGAATCCCCACTGAATAGTTTTCATCTTGTCTAGATGGGTCTGGTGAAAGGAGATGGAGATAAGATTCTTGGATTCAATAGTGAATGAATAATTGTTATCATGACTAATTGCAATTGTCACAACTATAAAGGTAGAAGTTTTATAACATAAAGGAGAGAGTAGTTAATCTTACATTTCAGGAACAGAGGACCCTAGGAGCATCAAGGGAGAAGAGCATGAGCGGAATGTGGGACCCTATCCAGAGAAGCAGTGACACCAGAGATGGAGGCAGAGATGGAGACATGGAGAGATAGAGCAACTAAGGACTCTAGACTCATGGAAAGAGAAGGCTATGCTGGCAGTCAGAAGGCAGGCTTGCATAATGTGCCCTTTGGTTGCTTAAGTTATTATATATTCCTGAGTGTTTTTGTGTACATCCCTTGCCCCAAAACAACAATAACACAAACAGAGGAAATAGAAGCAAATACTGTTGAATGATGATGCATGCACTGAGGGGATTGTAATCATTTCAATGAAAGGATGAGTGTAAAACCCATGTCCTCCCATGTAAACTATATTTCTTATTTTACCTGTGTTGTTCTTGTTGTTTTTAAGTGCTCTCAAGTTGGTTCCAACTCACAGTGACCCTGTATAGTGTTTCCGAGGAGCAGCTTGTAAGTTTGAACCACCGATGTTGCTGTTCAAACCAACCTTGCAATCCAGTGCATTAACCCACAGTGCCACACACAGGACTCTATATTTACATATATATCTTACTAATTTACTAATTTAACAGGGAGATTACATCATTGCCATTTTAGCTAACATGTCTTTTATTTTTAAAGAGCTTGAATACTTTTTCATGACTTTTATCAGTTATATTTTGTCTAAAAAAATTGTCTGTTCAGACTGTTGCTTCTTTCAGGCATAGCAATTTTCTTATCAATTTGAATGATGCATTTATATAATCATGTCATATTTATGGAAAATGTTTCCTAGATATACATATATATGAAACTTTTATCTATATGAACATAGAGTTATTATGTAATCAACTATCCATCTTTTCCTTTCTGATATATATTCTTATTTCCACACTTAGAAAGTCCTACTGCTAAAACCAAGTGGTGACCATGTCTGACTTCCCCTTACTTCACAAGAGAGAAAGAGAGTCAAACTCAAAATCAGTCCAAGGCAGATTTCTATGAATCTTTGGTCACACATGCCTCCCCCCTACAACCTTCTTTACCCTATTCTGACACGAACCATCCCTCTCACAGAACTCTCTGCTTCACATCTG
>NW_006421728.1:9627-10100 GCF_000296735.1 Chrysochloris asiatica | reverse complement strand
ATTAAAACTATGAGGAAACTCACAAAAAAGAACACAAAAAACATAAACTCAGAACAGGAAGACATGCAGAACAAAGAAAGCAGCAGCAGCACAAAAAAACAAACAAACACAATAGCAGTAATTCATCCATATCTATCGATAATTACACTGAATGTAAACGGATTAAATGCACCAGTTAAGAAACAGAGGGTGGCAGAATGGATAAGAAAACAAGATCCTTCAATATGCTGTCTGCAAGAGACACAGCTTACACACAGAGACAAAAATAGATTAAAAGTCAAAGGATGGGAAAAAATACCAAGCTAATTGCAATGAAAAAAAAAAACAAACAAGAATGGCTGTACTAATTTCTGATAAAATACACTTTAAGGAAACAACTAGCATAATAGATAAAGATGGACATTATATCATGATTAAAGAGAAAGTTGAACAAGATGATATAACCATTATAAATATCTATGCTCCCAATGAAA
>NW_006421728.1:0-560 GCF_000296735.1 Chrysochloris asiatica | reverse complement strand
CTCATAAATATTGATGCAAAAATTCTCAACAAAATTCTAGCCAACAGAATCCAGAAGCACATCAAAAAGCTAATACATCATGATCAAGTGGGATTCATATCAGGGATGCAATGCTGGTGATGGTTCAACATTAGAAAAACAATCAACGTAATCCACCATATAAATAAGAGGAAAAAAAAAAGAAAAGAACCACACAACCATACCGACTGATGCAGAAAAGGCATTTGACAAAATCCAACATCCATTTCAGATGAAAACACTCAACAAAGTAGGAATCGAAGGAAAATTCCTCAACATAATAAAGAGCAGATATGCAAAACCAAACGCCTACATTACTCTCAAAGGAGAGAAACTAAAAGCCTTCCCTCTGCAAACAGGAACCAGGCAAAGATGCCCTTTGTCACCACTCCTAATCAACATTGTGCTGGCAGTCTTAGCACGAACTATGCAGCAAGAGAGGGAAATTAAAGGATCCAAATTGGTAAAGAGAAAGTAAAACTCTTTCTATTTGTAAATGATATGATCTTATACATAGAAAACCCCAAAGACTCAGTAAAAAA
>NW_006421727.1:0-2392 GCF_000296735.1 Chrysochloris asiatica | reverse complement strand
CCCTCCTGACAATATGTCCGAAGGATGAGAGACAAAGTTTGGCCATCTTGGTCTCCAAGGAACACTCTGGCTGCACTTCTTCCCAAACAGATCTGTTGGTTCTTTTGGCAGTCCATGGCACTTTTAGTATTCTCCTCCAACACCATAACTCAAAGGCATCAATTCTTCTACGATCTTCCTTATCCACTGTCCAGCTTTCTCATCCATATGAGGTTATTGAAAATGCCATGGCTTGGCTCAGGCACACCTTAGTCCTCAAGCTGACATCTTTGCTCTTCAATACTTTAAAAAGTTCCTATGCAGCAGATTTGCATAATGCAAATCTTTCTGAAGGACAGTCCTTGAAAATCTTAAGAAAAGCAGAGAAACATAGTCTGATGTGACTGGCATCCTGGTGTGATCCTGTAGGATAATGCACTGGACTGCTAACCACAAGGTCAGCAGTGCAAATTCACCAACCACTCCTTGGAAACCCTATACAGGACTATGATTCAGAACCGACTAGATGGCACTTAACAACAACAACATTGACTGATGTAGTCCCTAAAAACAAGTCCATCATGTTGAAAGAGTCCTAAAATACAACTAGGGAAGAGCTGCCTCCTGAAAGAGAATCCATCTTAATGACGTGGATGGAGCAAAGCTTTCAGGACCTTTATTTGTTGATGAGTCATAACTCAAAATAAGAAGAAACCACTGCAAATATCCAGAAATAACTGGACCATGAAATGTACTAAATATGAATCTAGGAAGATTCTTGTTGTTGTTAAGTGTCATCGAGTTGGTTCCAAGTCATAGCAACCCTGTATAGGATTTCCAAGCAGCAGTGGGTTTAAACTACCAACCTTGTGGTTCGCAGTCCAGTGCTTATCCTACTGCACCACACCAGGGGTCTTGGAAGTCGTCAAAAGTTAAGCGGATAAAGATCAATATCCTAGGCATTAATGAACTAGAATGGACAGGCATTGGATAGGACAATCACATCATCAAAAAGAATATGTCAAGATCTAGCTTGAAGTACAATGCTGTCTGTGATAAGACAGTATCTATATACTTATGAAGACCAGCTAATACGACTATTGTACAAACTTATGCATCAACCATGAAAGTCAGTGATGAAGGATAAGCACTTAACTGCTAACCATGAGGTTTTTAATTCAGCCCACCATCCACTCTTCAGAAACCCTATACAGCCTTGCTATGAATCGACAACAGCAACCAACTTCTTTAGTCTGAAATGGTTCAAATATGTGCTGATAATTACTAAAGACTGGATTGCAAAAGTTGGAAACAAAGAGGAAGGATTCATAGTTGGAAAATATGGCCCTAGTGATAGATATGATGCTAAAGATCAAATAATAGACAATAAAGATATAAAAGGCCAAATGAAACAGAAACAGATGAGAATCCTGGAACCATTAACTACAGAGGAAAGGTTAGGAAAGTGGACTGAGTGATGGCTGAGAGGAGAAGCTGAGCAGGGATGGCAATAGAAAGAGACTGACTGGTGAACAGCAGGCCAGATGTGGCACGACCATCTTGTGAGCAGCTTTGGCAGAGCAGATTCACACATGCTCCCCTGCTGAGCAGAGGTGTGGCCAGCTCCCACTCTCATCCATCCCCAGTGCAGACCCTGTTCTAGAGTTCAGAGTCAGGTGGTAAGGAGCCACACCAATGTGAAGCAAGAGACATCTGCGCCACTGTGGTATCTGGATTCTGGTTTGGCTCCAGATCTACAGAACCCGCAGAGCCACCAGACCAGTATTTAACTAGTCACCATGCTCCCAGCTGCCCTGAGGTCCTAACAGACACTGAAACCTGCTTCGGCAAGGGCCTCCATGAACTCCTTCTGGATTGAGTACCCTGAACATAGATAATACTGTGGACGATAGGAACTCCATTTAGGACCAGTAACTCTGATGTCACATCTCTCCCACATCCACCTCATGAGCTCCATGGCTTGCAGGAGCCCCCCAGAATTTTCTCCTCTCCAGATCCAACAACAGCACTGGGTTTTTGTTTTTGTTTTTTTTTGGGGGGGGGGTTTGTTTTTTTCCTTTTCTTGGTCATTGCTTTTGTTTGTTTCTTGTTTCTCCCCCTCATCTTCACTTTCCATTCCCTTGAATTTTATTCTGTTTTATTTTTTCTTTTCCTTCTTTTCTTTTGTTTCTAATTTTCCCTCTATTTTTTATCTTTCTTTACTACTCTCGGCTCTCTTTCTCTTTTCTATTTTCCACTCCCTGGTTTTTCTAAGTGGTTTTGTTGTTTTGTTTTGTTTTCTTCCTTTTATTTTCTCACTTTTTTTCTCTCTTCTACAGCTCCATTTCCCTGGCCCTCTTTTGTCTTTATAGTTACTATATTCTTTTTGTCTGGTTGCCACCTGTTTTCACTT
>NW_006421726.1:1835-2366 GCF_000296735.1 Chrysochloris asiatica | reverse complement strand
T
The DNA here is from genome assembly GCF_000296735.1 of Chrysochloris asiatica. Lineage (NCBI taxonomy): Eukaryota > Metazoa > Chordata > Mammalia > Afrosoricida > Chrysochloridae > Chrysochloris > Chrysochloris asiatica. The sequence continues at coordinate 2,365 of NW_006421726.1, read as the reverse complement.
TTACATTTGCAACTCTCACAGTCAGTCCTGATAGCAGTAATCTCTGTGTTAAGTAGTGATGACTGAAGCCAGAATAATGGGAAGTATATGATAGTCTAAGAAGTTTTCTGGATGTAGAATTATAAAATGTACTTACAGAAGAGATATTTTAGTCAGAGTATTCTCCAATGAAGTTACTCTTTTAAATTGTAAAATTTATTCCAGAATGTTATTTTCTCATACTTAGTGATCCACAGTACTATTTTCCTGTCATTTTATCAATAACTATAGGATTGTCTTAAACCTGGAGTATTTTCTTACTAGAACTTTTATGAATTTAATAATATATTTCAGTAATTTCACTCAGAAGTATAGAAAATGTGTTCACAAATATCCTATTAATGAGAATTTGAAAGAAGAATACCTATCTACAATAACAGAATATTAGCTATAAAAGGGAAATTGTTGTTGATGTTGTTAGGTGTCATTTAGTCAGTTCCAACTCATAAAGATTCTATGCAGAATAGAACAAAATGTTGCTCATTCCTGCA
>NW_006421726.1:0-505 GCF_000296735.1 Chrysochloris asiatica | reverse complement strand
CCCATTCCAACTCATAGCAACCTCATTTGACAGAGTAAAATTGTCTCATAGGGTTTCCTAAGCTGACATCTAGAAGATAACAGATCACCAGGTCTTCTGAGGAAGTGCCAAGTGGTTTCTGACTTTTCTGGTTAGCAGCCAATCACTTAACCATTACTTCACCAGGGCTTCTAAAATGAGAGAAAGGGTAAATATGAAATAAATATTACTAGTTACATCCACCCCCCCCCCCAACAACATACACAATGTTAACCATTGTAAACATTTGGGTACAAGTATACTAGGATTTCTACAAAATTGAGATCTCACTAACTACATAGATCTAATTTTTAAATTAAATTAATCATTTAGTGAGAATTTCCCAATGTCATTCATTATTCTTCAAAGGTATGGAATAAAACAGTTATATTAATGTTCTAAATCCATGTAACTGTCCTATATTTAGGCTATATTCAATTTTCACCATTATAAAGATCACTTTATTGAATACCCTTGAACATAATAA
>NW_006421725.1:2114-2623 GCF_000296735.1 Chrysochloris asiatica | reverse complement strand
AGAGAGAGAGAGAGAGAGAGAGAGAGAGAGAGAGAGTTGTTGTTGTTAAGTGCCTTTGAATCACCTCTGATTCATAGCCATCCTGCATAGGATTTCTGAGGAGTGGTTGGTGGGCTTGAACTGCAGATCTTGAAGTTCAGACTGACCTTGTGGTTCAGTGCATTATCCTACAGTGCCACAGCAGGACTTCATACTTCATATATATATGGAGTTCTGGTTTGGTGCTGTTGGTTAATGTGCTGGACTACAAAGTCGGTTTGAACCACAAGGTCAGCAGTTCAAAATCACCAGCCGCTCCTCGGTGATCAAGGTGGCTATGGGTCAGAACTGACTCCATGGCACATAACCATAACAATATGTTGTTGTTGTTGTTATTAAGTGCCGTTGAGTCGGTTCCGACCCATAGCGACCCTTTACAGGGTTTCTGAGGGTGTAAATCTTTACGGGAGTAGAAAGCCTCATCTTTCTCCCACGGAGCGGCTGGTAGTTTCGAACCACTGACCTTAAGG
>NW_006421725.1:0-724 GCF_000296735.1 Chrysochloris asiatica | reverse complement strand
TTTTTTTTAATTTATTTATTGACATGGTTCTGTGGGTTAATGCACTAGACTGAAAAGTGAGTTTGAACCGCAAGGTTGGCAGTTCAGCTCACCAGCTGCTCCTTGGAAACCCTATGCAGGGTAGCTATGAGTTGGAATCAACTGGACGGCACTTAACAACAAAATGTTTTTATTGTATGCATGTTATATGTAGAAATACATTATTTTTCTCTAGGACTTAATATTTTTACATGACTACTAAGAAATACTACATGGACTAATAATGTGCTTTTAAAAATAAAATCAGTGATTAGAGGTCTACATTGTGATATGTGTGCTAGTTTCCTTGGGCTACTGTAAGAACATACCCCAGTCTGGGTAGATTATAGGAAGAGAAATGTATTGTCTCTTTGCTCTGGAGGTTTGCAATCCAAATCAATGTGTTAGTCAGGCTAGGTTCCCTCCCAAGCCTCCCGGGGTGTGTGTGTGGGGGAAGGTCTCTCCCATCTTGTGGAGGATTCCTTGACTTAACAAATCTATTTTCTCAGGGCAGTCTGCCTGCTGTCAGTCTCTCAGTTTCTTTTCCTTTTTTATAAGCATACCATTCAGATTGGATTACAACTCATCCTAAATCAGAATGGCCCCATGTTAATATAGCAGATAACCTGGTAACCTTTTCATACATCCTATTTCCAACCTAGGTCACAGGGACCAGACATTAGGGCTTCAACCTATCTTTTTTGTG
>NW_006421724.1:0-2380 GCF_000296735.1 Chrysochloris asiatica | reverse complement strand
TGACACATGTTTTCATATTATCATTCAGATTTCAGTAGTCTTCCTGATGGTTATATTTGTTCAAAGGCATTGGTTGAGTGTAAAAACAAGTGGTTATGTTTTGCAAGTTCTACAGATGTATACAGACACGCACATAAATATAGAAAATATACATATCATGCATGAATGTTTTAGCCTTGACTGTCTGTAGACCAGGATTGAGACAGTGAGAAACCATGAGCGCAAGGTGCAGTCTCTAAATCAGAGGCTGTTTCAAATAGTTTAAACAACACTTATTGTAATATACACTTGTACAATGCTTTATACAAAAAAGTCATTCAACAAACTAAAAAAAATAAAAATACCAAAAGGTTTTGAGTATTGAGCTACAAAATGGTTTGCACTTACTTATTTTTCCAAGAGACCCTGGTGACTCAATGGTTAAGCATTTCACTACTAAATAAAAGGTTGGCAGTTCAAACCTACAGAGCAGGAAAGGCCAATCAATTTGCTCCCATAAAGAATACAGCCTAGACAACCTCTACTGTGTCACTTGAGTCAGAATCAGCAGCATATTTTTCCAGGACCACCTATGTTCTTCTTTGAGCTTAAAACGCTCTACAAAACATGTTTATAAGATTTTTGTACCTATACTTCTGTGTGTTATTGCTTTTTGGCCTATTTTATCTCTGTCTCCTCCCACCAATGTAAGCTGTTATTCTATATATTGTTAACATGACCTGCTTGCTTATAGTGGTTCTCATTCTATAAATAATTTACTAGGGAGAGAAGTTCATGACCTTTTTGACACATGTTTTCATATTTTCTGCTAAAATTCTTCCTGTTTAAGAGATTAGAAAACACTGATGTTGTTGTTAAGTGTCGTTGAGTCATTTCTGACTCATAGCAACTCTGTATAGGGTTTCTAAGGAGTGGCTGGTGAGTTTGAACTGCCGAACTGGCAGTTCAAATCAACTTTGCCATCTGGTGCTTATCCTATAATGCCACACCAGGACTCCTAGAGAACATTAGGATGATAACTTAAGTCACAGTCTAGAAGAAACTACATACAAATGACATGTCTAATCAAGAATATATAAGTAACACTCAAAACACAGTGGTTTTTAAAAATGAGTAAAGTATTTGAGCATACACCTCACCAAAAAAAAAGATATATGAAAGGCAAAAAAACATGAAAATATTATTATTTCTTACTCATTACTATTATTATTATTCATGAGAGCAATTAAAATTTAAACCACTATGAGATCCCATTACACATCTTTTGCTGTCATTAAGTGCCATTGAGTTGGTTCTGACTCATAGCAATCCTGTATAGGGTTTCTGAGGAGTGACTGGTGAGCTTGAACCACTGATCTTGTGGCTCAAACCAGCATTGCCACGTCCAGTGCATTAACCCACAGCACCGCACAAGGACTATTAGAATGGGTAAAATCTGAAAAGATTGACATGACCAAATGTTAGTGCAGAGTTTGAGGAATTAGACTCTTCACACATTGCCAGTGAGAATGTAAACTAATAGAACCAGTTTGGAAAACAATTTGGAAGTTTCTTAAAAATTTAAACATATAACTATTTCACCAAAGAAAAATGAAACCATATGCCCATATAAGGATTTGTATATCAAAGTCATAGCAGCTTTTTTCAAAACCTGAACATAACACTATAGGTGACTGGGTAAACAAAGTGGGATATAACCATACAATGGAATACTTGTCTTTGTTGTTAGGTGCCTTCGAGTTGCTTCTGACACATAGCAATTCTGTGCACAACAGAATGAAATACTGCCCAGCCCTGTGCCATCCTCACAATGGAATGCTCAAATAGGATACTACTCAGCAATAAAAGGCATAAAAAACAATGAAAAAGAATGAATTATTTACATATGCAACAACATAGATCTATTGCTAAATAATCATGCTAGATGAAAGAAGCCAGAAAACAGACACATACTTTATGATTCCATTTGCATTCTGTAAAACACAAAACATCTTTAGGGATAAAAAGACACTTAATAGTGGCCTGGTGGCTATGATGGAGAAGGGAAGAAGTGGGGGCTTACAAAAGATCACAAGAAGATCTGTAGGGATGATGGATGTGTTCACAATCTTGAATATGGTAATGATTTCATGAGAGTATGTCAGAAATTCTCAAATGGCATACTTTAAATGTGTGAAGTTTAACACTTGTCAGTTGTACTAAATAGTCATTAAGAAGACAGGAAAGAAGAAAAAGGTAAAAATGGATGTCAGAGGAGACTCTGAAACTTGCTCTCCAGTGTAGAGAAGCTAAAGCAAATAGAAGAATTGAAGAGGTCCAAGAGCTGAACAGAAAATTTCAAAGATCAGCTCGAGAAGATAAAACCAGGTTACGAATCGGG
>NW_006421723.1:0-2393 GCF_000296735.1 Chrysochloris asiatica | reverse complement strand
CTGAGCCATCTCACCCCACGATGCAGGCAGGCCAATTCCCAGAGAGCAGGACCATTCCCCCCAGCCAAGAACAACCTCATGGCCCAGCTCACTCAGCCCCTCACAGAGGACAGAGACCCCTGCTGGACTGGGGGCTGGTTCAGATCTTGTGAGTGGCCTGCTTGGACTCATGACCGAGTGCCTGATGACCACCCATCACCCACACCCTCAACAAAGAGGCTACGGGAACACTTTCAGATGAAGAGAGCAGGCAGGGACTATGAAAATGGGCGTGGACAGCCAGTCCTGTTTCCCTCATCCCCCATCATAAGCCTCAGTTTCTGTATCTGAAAAATGTGCTAATGTCCAGTTGTGATTTAGAGTCTTAGCCAAGCAGTCTGAGAGTGGGACGGGGTGGGAGTGAGGCCTGAAGCCCAACATCCCAGGTTAGGCCAAGCAGGAACAGAAAGGTGCAGCGCTGACTGCCTCTGGGGAAGCCCTGCTTACTGGTATCTCCTGGTACCGACGTCTCCTTTGTGCTTGATCTCAGCCGTCAACCCATTCCCCTCAAGCAGCCTGACTCAGCTGGGGGGGTTGGGGACAGCATTATCAGGACACTGTGTGACCAAGCATGGAGATCCCTGGGGAGGGGGCCTGGAACCCCCACCCAGAGAACCACTGGGTCTGGCGAGGGAGGGAGAAGACATCTGAGGACCACCTGCCCAGGATACCCACTGGGTGTTGGGTAAACCCATGACCAGAGCCTCTGTGCTTTCACATTGGAGCCCCAGGCTGGCACCTTTTCCACCTGGTCTGCCCACCCCTACTCCATGCCCACCTCCCTCCTTAGCCTCCGTAGGCATCGGGCAGGCTCACCCCAGATGCATATCCAGGTAGGACCACCCACAGTGGGATTTGGGGGTCCGTGCAGGCTGGAGTTGACATCTCCTTCCGACAGGGTCTGCAGAGCTGCAGGTCAGTGCACCCCCTCCCCACCCCTCCAGGGCATGCTGCCAACCCATTTGGCACTGTGCCCTCTTTGAGCAGGAGCCAGCTCGTTTGCGGCCGGTGTTAATTAAGAGAGAGAGGTGATGGGGGTAGGTAGGGGGCCATGGAGGGCAGCTTCCGACAGCCGCCAGGTCTGCCCCACAGGCCAACCTGACAGGCCTCTGTGCCCCCATGGACTCAGGGTTAGGCTGTCCAGATGTCCAGCGATACCACACACATCAGCCAGACCTGCTGGAAGCAGGTTAAAGACTGCATCTGAGAGGACCTGGTTTGGAGGAAGGCCTGGCCCTGCCAGGGGGCAGCCTCCCCTCAACATTTCCTGGGACTGTCTGCCTCAAGGTCATTCAGTCTGCTTTGTGGTCTGGCTTTGGAGTAGGGCAGACCTGAGTCCAACCCTACCACCTTTACCGCTCGCTCCACTCAACCTCTTGGGCTTCAGTTTCCTGGTCTGTAAAATGGGAACAATGCACCCCCCCTCCTGGAGTTACAATCACAAATGAGCTCATTCATGTGAAGGTGATGTGGTGGTGGTAGGTGGAGCACACACCCCCCACACCCCCGCACACCCACACCCCCACCCCACCCCCCGGTAAATAGTTTCACTCGACTGCCGGAAATGTGTGTTCTAGGGCAGAGGCTGCAGCCATGGCCTTCGGGGCTCAGGCTACCAAAGGCTTCACAAACCTTGTACCCCATGTGTCCCTATTCCGCCCCAGCTGGGTCCGGCCCCCGCCACCTCCTGCCCACTTCCGTCAGCCCCCAGCCCTCCCTGGGAGCTCTAGCCTCACCTCGCCTCTCCATCTTAATTAGCTGCTTGTATTAATCTCGCAAGTAACGTGGCAACTTGCAGCCCTGGGTTTTCGGGCTGTGGAATTAATTATTCCCCAAGCGAAGAGCTGTCAGCTCTGGGAGACCAGCCACTCGGCGCCTCCCCAACACTACTTAGCAGCATCCATGGCTTCCGCACAACACCCAGGCCTACAGCGCGGCAGCCCGGAAGTGGCCCCTCTGTTCTGGGCTCTGCTCTGGGTCCCCCACCCGACTCAGATCACCATGGGACCTGGGAAGGTGGGAGAGTGATGGAGCTGTGTGGGGATGTGGGGCTGAGACAGTGTCATCCCACCTGGGGACTTACCTGCCCTGTCTCACCCATCACTTGCCCCATGCATGACCAGAGCTGGAGCCCAGCCTAGGGAGGGGACCTAGGAGGAGGGGTCGTCACTGACTTGCACCCCTTTGACATCCCGGTGGGCAGGGTGGGGGCTACCAACCTGACTTTGCCCCCACATCAGCACTTTGTGGGAAGTTGGAAGGGACAGCCGGCCAGGCAGAGCAGTATGGATAGGGCTCTGGGAAGGGCACCGCCACTACGGCCTGGTCCAAGTCTGTCTGTTGGTACCACCTCC
>NW_006421722.1:1101-2134 GCF_000296735.1 Chrysochloris asiatica | reverse complement strand
AAAAAAAAAAAAAAAAAGTCAAAGGATGGGAAAAAAATATACCAAGATAATTGCAATATAAAATGAATAAGAATGGCAGTACTAATCTCCGATAAAATAAACTATAAGGCAAAAACCGCATAATAGATAAAGATGGACATTATCTCATGATTAAAGTGACAATTGTGCAAGATGACAAAACCATAATAAATATCTATGCTCCCAATGAAAGAGCTCCAAAATATATAAAGCAAACTCTAATAGATTTGAAGAACGAAATAGACAAATCTACAATAACAGTGGGTGATTTTAATACACTGCTTTCACAGATGGATAGAGCAATCAGAAAGAAACTTGGCAAAGACACAGAATAACTAACCAACTGGACCTCATAGATATGTACAGAGCTTTCAGCCCAACAAAAGCCCACTACACATTCTTTCCCAGAGCACATGGGACATTCTGGAGAATAGACCATGTCTTGGGCTACGCAACAAATCTCAATAAATTTACAAACATCAAAATACTACAAAGCATCTTCTCAGACCACAATGTTATTAAATTAGAAATCAACAATAGGAAGACCAAGGAAATAAAGTCAAATACATGAAAACTGAATAACACCCTGCTGAAAAGCAACTGGGTAGTAGAAGAAGTTAAACGTTAACTCACAAACTTCCTAGAAACAAATGAGAACAAAAATACAACATACCAAAATCTTTGGGACATGGTGAAAATGGTGCTGAGAGGACAATTTAATGCAATAAATGCATACATCCAAAAAGAAAGAACCAAAATTAACATATTAACACAGCAACTACAACAATAAAAAGAGACCAACAGAGGGAACCTACAGCCACCAAAATAAAAGAAATAATAAAAATGAGAGCTGAAATAAATGAGACAGAAAACTATAGAAAGAATCAACAGGACACAGAAGCTGGTTCTTTGAAAGGATTAAAAAAATGGACAGACCATTGGCATACCTAACAAAAGAAAAAAGGGAGAAGACACAAATAACATGTATTAGAAACAACATGGGTGATGTCACAAC
>NW_006421722.1:0-887 GCF_000296735.1 Chrysochloris asiatica | reverse complement strand
GTGGGATTCATATCAGGGATGCAAGGATGGTTCAACATTAGACAAACGATCAACGGTATCCACTATGTAAATAAGAAAAAAGAAAAGAACCACATGATTATATCAATAGATGCAGAAAAGGCATTTGACAAAATCCAACATCCATTCCTGATAAAAACACTTAACAAAGTAGGAATTGAAGGGAAATTCCTCAACATAATTAAGAGCATATACACAAAACTAACAGGTCTACATTACTCTCAATGGAAAGAAACTGAAAGCTTTCCCTCTGCGAATGGGAACCAGACACAGATGCCCTTTGTTACCTCTCCTTTTCAATATTGTGCTGGAAGTCTTAGAAAGAGGTATACAGCAAGACAGGGTAGTTAAAGGCATCCAAACTGGCAAAGAGGAAGTAAAACTCTCTCTATTTGCAGACGATATGATCCTATACATAGAAAGACTCAGTAAAAAGCTACTAGACTTCATTGAAAGAATCAGTAAAGTGACAGGATATAAGATCAACATACAAAAATCAGTTGGATTCCTCTATACCAAAAATGGCAGCGCTGAAAAGGACATTGGGAAAGCAATACCATTTACAATACCCGCCTAAAGAATAAAATATCTAGGAATAAATATAACCAGAGAAACAAAGGACTTATACAAAGAAAACTACAAAACACTACTACAAGAGACCTACAAATATGTAAGAATGTACCATTCTCCTGGATATTGACATTATTGTAAAAATGTCAATATTGCCCAAAGCAATTTATATATATAATGCAATCCTAATCCAGATTGATATCTACAACATTCTTCAAAGAGATGGAAAAAACAATTACAAACTTTATATGGAAAGGAAAGAGACCTAGGATAAGCAAAGCACTGCTTAAGAAGAAGAA
>NW_006421721.1:0-1438 GCF_000296735.1 Chrysochloris asiatica | reverse complement strand
CAAGTGGGTATTATCTGCAAGTGTGGGTGTTCTTGTCAGTCTCTAATTGTGAGTGTTGTTCCGTATGTTCTCCCACTCTATCCAGGACCGTTGGTAGTGGTAGCTGGGTACCATATAATCCTTCTGGAGGTTGGTGTTTATGCTTTCCATTAATCCACTGGTTTAATTGATTCCAAGCATCTTCAATTTCCACACTTCTTTTCTCTGTACATGGAGAGACCAGTAGTTGCACCTTAAATGATATGAAGGTTGGGAGGTTGCAGTTTCCTGATTGGGTCCTTGCAGGGAGCAGGAATGGGATCAGGATTTGGAGCCAAGTCCAGAAGTGCTGGGGACAGCCTGGTTTCCATGTTACTGAATGCAGTTGAGTCCATTTTAACTCATAGTGACCCCATGTGACAGTAGAATGGCCCATTGGGTTTTCTAGGCTGTCATCTTTGTGGGAGCAGATCACCAAATCTTTAGCCCATGAAGCCACAGGGTAGGTTTGACTCACCAGCCTTTTGGTTAGCAACCCAGTGCTTAATCTTTGAACCTCTAGGATTTCTTGGGTCCATGCGATGGGCAAATCCTAACTGCCACTCATGAGCTTCTGGATTTGGGGCAGGTCCCTTCTATATTCCTGCCCATAGTACCTGACTCCGAGGAACACTAGGCCCTGCAAATGCCTTGACTTCTGTCCTACACCCCCTTCCCCAGGGTCTCTCCTTCATCACCTTTGTCTGCTATGTGGCATCTTCAGCTCCCGCCTTCCTCGTGGCGCCCCTGCTGGAGTTCCTGCTGGCCATATTCTTCCTCTTCGCTGATGCCAAGCAGCTGAATGACAAGTGGCAAGGCTTGTGTTGGCCCATGATGGACTTCCTGCGCTGTGTTACAGCGGCCCTCATCTACTTCATCATCTCCATCACTGCTGTCACCAAGTACTCTGACGGGGCCTCCAAGGCAGCCGGGGTGAGTAGTGACCCTACCTCTGGGAGGGGGGCCCAGTAAAACCCCCTTTCAGTTTTGCCTCCTCCCTACTGTAGGCCAGAGTCTCTCTCCCATTTGGTGTGGTACCTGGGGTCATTCTTCTCATGCTTGGGCCCCACTTCCTCACCTCTACTGCTGACCTCAGCTGTCTCTTGGACCCATGGTTTGAACGCAAACTCAGTCAACAGTTCACTCTCCCACTTATTCCTCCCAGGGGTCTGTCCATGTCTCCAAACAGATAAGAAGTGAACTGTGGGGCTGAGGTAGCAACTCCTCAGTCTCGCCTCCCAGCCCAGGGGCTCCCCGTTCTTGATGACAAACCCCGTCCACCTGAGCCCCCACCCTAGTCACCACCCTATCTCCTGTGCTCCACAGGTGTTTGGCTTCTTTGCCACTATCGTGTTTGCAATTGGCTTCTACTTGATCTTTAATGAGGTCGCCACATTCCTCAAACAAGGAGACTCCACGG
>NW_006421720.1:1338-2260 GCF_000296735.1 Chrysochloris asiatica | reverse complement strand
CCTGTAATCTACCTGACAGTCTCACCACCTGGATCTCTGTTCCTCTGTGTTTACCTTCTTTCACATTGTAATTGTTTTGATCATAGACTGACCTCCTAGAGTCTATGAATTTGTTCTTAAAGCTTTATTCTGTTCTCGACTCTTTCATTTGTTGATTGAGTTCTGGGTGATACTGCCACGTATGTCAATGTCTTGTTGTTGTTGGTTCTCAGTCCACAGAACTCCCTTCAGGATGTTTTCCATCACAGGGTTGGATTTGGCAAAATCCCTTAGCTTCTATTTATCCTGGAATGTTTTGATTACACCATCACATTTGAATGACAGCTTTGCTAGATAGAGGATTCTTGATTGGCAATTTTTTTCTTTCAGGGTTTTATGTATGTCTCCCCATTGCTTTCTTGCCTGCATGGTTTCTGTTGTGAGATCTGATTTTAATATGATTTGCTTGCCTTTGTATGTTATACTTTTCTTTTTCCTAGTTGCTTTCAGGATTTTGTCCTTATCTTTGATTTTGGAGAGCTTGATTATTAAAATGTCTTGGTGGTTTTCTTTTAGGGTCTCTTCTTCCTGGAGTTCGTTGAGCTTCTTGAATGCTTATCTTTTCGCTTTTCAGGATGTTAGGGAAATATTCTTCCAGAAGCTCTTCAACTATCTCCTCTGTGGACATGTATGATTCTTCCTGTCCCATCCGGAATGCTGATAATTCTTAAGTTATTCCTCTTCATGTTGTCCAACATGAATCTTAGAGCCTCTTCAGATTTTTTTTAATCCTTTTTTCTGCTTGTTCTTCTATCTTAGTAGTATTGAGAGATTTATCTTCCAGATCACTAGTTCTGGCTTCCATCTCTTCAACTCTCCTCCTTTGCCCTTTCAGTGTATTGTCCATTTCTGACATTCTATTATTAACTGTTTGGAGCTCTTT
>NW_006421720.1:0-538 GCF_000296735.1 Chrysochloris asiatica | reverse complement strand
CACTGGCTGTAAGCCTTCCAAGTTTCTTTATATTTGGTTCAGAGTTCTGGGACTATCCCCTTTGCCTGCTTGGTCTGGTATTCTGTGTTGTTACTGATGGACCTCCGCACTGAACTTCTACCCTATCCACCATCTTCTTTGTTCTTCGATTTTTTAAAAGGTGGTGAGGTATAGCAGATGTAGACATTTGAGAAGGAAAAACCAAAGAGAAAAGAGCAGGTAAGGACTATACACCTACTCACTTACCAACTATCTCATTATCTAATATTGTGCATTTACGGCTGGTAAATCTGACTATTTTGCACATTAACAAGTTGCTTCTGGCAGTAATGAATGCTGAGGTACAGGGAAAGAGGAATACTGGCTCTGATGGTTAAGCCATGTGTCAACTTGGCTGGACCATCAGTCTCAGTGGTTTGGCAGTTACATAATGATGTAATTTGGCAGTTTGTAATGATGTAATTTAGCAGTTATGTAATGATGTAATTTGGCAATTATGTAAGTTCCTTCATTTTATTTGAATTATGGTGTTGGAGGA
>NW_006421719.1:0-2401 GCF_000296735.1 Chrysochloris asiatica | reverse complement strand
ACTCTGTATAGGGTTTCCAAGGAGCGGCTGGTGAGCTTGAACCACCGACAATGCAGGACTCTCTAAACATAACTAACTTGTCCAGGGGTCACTCAGCCAGCCAATGGCAGAACTGGATTCAGCCCCAGCCATCTGGATTCACAGCCTCTGTGCTTAATCACTGTGCCAGGGAGAGCAGAGGAAGGATCTGTGGAAAACAGAAGGGCTGCTTCGGGCCCCCGCATCCTAGGCTAAGGAGCTGGGACTTTATATAGTCGATTTTGACTTCCCCCACCCCCAGAGGTCTCCAAAGCAGGATATAAGTGTCACAATCAGAATTGAACTCCAGAAAGTTTCCCTTGGCTGTGTGGAAGATGGGGAGGGCTGAATCAGAGGCTAGAGCACAGGCTGGAGACGGAGACCAAGTGCTAGATGGTAAGATAGGGCTGGGACAGTTCTGTCAGGAGGGAGAGGAGAAGCAACTTTTCAAGGGTGCGAGGACAGCAACTCAACGGGACTTCCTTCTTTCGTTAATATATCTTTTAAGCTTTATTTTTTCTGTGAATTGAGTGAACGTTTACAGAGCCAATCATCAGTTTTATATTCAACAAACCATAACACGTGGCTACATCACGACTGTGTTTCCTGCTTCCCTTTCTCCTTTCCCAACCACTCTGAATTTTGTCCTCAGGTAAATGCTACCCTTTTGGTCTCACATGGTTGACCTTATCGTGTGCAGATCTCACTAGTGCTGCTGCCCCCTCCCCTCTGTGTTGCTTGGTTGAAAATCAAGCCATGGGGGTAGGTTCAGTTCTAGAGCTGAAGGGTGACCAAAGGCCATAGTTTTGAGGGTCCACCAGTGTCTGCCTGACCAGTAAGCCTGGTCTTTTGATCTTTCATTAATATTTACTAAGCACCATTATAGGGTGGTAGTGGGGGGGCTGTGCCGTGGAGTTAATTCCAACTCGTAGCAACCCTGTTTAGGGTTTCCAAGGCTGTAAATTTTTATTGTTGTTGTTAAATGCAGTTGGGTCAGAATTTTACAGGAGTAGAAAGCCTCATCTTTCTTCTGTGGAACAGCTGGTAGTTTCTAACTGCAGACCTTCAGGTTAGCAGCCTGACTCATAATCACTATGCTACCAGAGCTCCTTCCATTATAGGATAAACATTGAACTAGTAACCACAAGGTTGGCAGTTGAAACCCACCAGGCTGTTCCTTGGAAACCCTACACAGGGTCGATATAAGTTGGAACCAACTAAACGGCGTTTAACAACAATCACCTACTAAGGGAACATGGTGGCGTTATACTATAAGCAGTGGGCTGCAAACCACAAAGTTGGTGGTTTGAGCCTACTAGCTGCTTGGAAGGAGAATGAGGCTTTCTGCTCCTGCAGAAATACACAGCCTTGGAAACTCTACCCTGGTCGCTATTAGTCAAAACCAACTCAATGGTACTTAACAACAAGAACCTTTTTGTGTTAGGCACCTTTCTATGCCTGTGTTTGAGCAGTGAGAATAATAGGGAAAAAAACTATCTTCAAGGAGCTGACATTCTAATGAGTAGATAAAAGACCAGAAGCTCACTAAGTGAAATATACAGGATGCCAGAGGTGATGAATGGAGAAAAACAATAGGGCAGGGGTTATGGAATATGTATATATGTGGAGCAATTATAAATAGGTGGGTCAAGGAAGGCCTCAGTGAGAGGAGACATTTAAGCAAAGACCTGAATGCAAAATGAAGGATGCAAAAATCTGTAGCAAGTCTTGCAAGAGAAGGAAAGAGTAAGTGCAAAGGCCCTGGGAGCAGGTCTGGAATGTGTGAGGAAGAGTCAGGGTGACTGGAGAGGAGGCAGAATGCATCTGGAGGCCCCTGGGAGGACTTTGGCTCTTTGTGAAATGCAAGTTGCAGGAGGATTCTGAGCGGAGTGACGTGGCCTGACGTGTTTTATCAGGACCACTCTCTGGCTGCTGTGTTAAAACTAGAATGCAAACAGAGAGGGCCAAGGAAGGAAGACCAGCTGTGTAACCATCCAGGCAAAAGAGGATGGTGACCTAGACCAGGGAGGCTGTGAGACATTCTCTCTCCTCTCCCCTTTGACAGCGCCTCTTTCTCATTGTATACAAAAGGGTTTCAGAAAGTTGGTGGAAGAATTCCACGAGCTTTTCAATTTTCCACGAACTTCTGAAGCCCCCTGGTATATATGTGTGTGTGTGTGTTTTTGTGTGTGTGTGTGTGTGTGTGTGTTTTATAGTGGAAAATCTCAGACATACCCAAAAGTAGTAGAAACAGCACAATGACCATGTAGCACAATGAGCTCTGGTAGCGTAGCGGTTACGAATCAGGCTGCTAATCTCATGGTCAGCAGTTCGAAACTACCAGCTGTTCCGTGGGAGAAAGATGAGGCTTTCTGCTCCCATA
>NW_006421718.1:0-2346 GCF_000296735.1 Chrysochloris asiatica | reverse complement strand
GTTGAACATTAACCATTTCCTTTTGGTACAGTGACCCTGTATATTCCTTTCATTTTCTCTTGATGCTTTCTGCATCATTCAATAATTTGCCCAGAGAATCCTTCAATAACAAAAGTTGAGACTTGAATTTTTTCTTCAGTTCCCCCAGCTTTGGAAATGCTGAGTGTGTTCTTCCTTTTGGGTTTTCTGACTCCAGATCTTTGCACACAGCCTCTTTCCCTCCCTGTCCTGTGTCCCCAGCCACTCCATCTGTTCACATCATCATCTCTGTCTCCATTCCTGGTGTCACTGCCTCTCTGGGTAGGGTCCTGCTCTCTGCTTTTCTCACTTGATGGTCCCAGAGACCTCTGCTCCCGGGCTGCAAAATCAATCACTCCCCGCCTTTTGTCAAAAAACATCTACCTCTACATTTCCAACCCTCACAGTCAGTCCTCATGGCAATTATTCACTATTGTACCACAAAAGTCTTAACCCCTTTTCTTTTCACCAGCCTGATCCCAACAGATTGGAAATCATTCAGTGGAGGTTCTACCTTCCTCCGCCCCATCTGGAACTAGGCTCCCTCGTGAAAGCTTGTAAGCCAGTCACTTCTTGCCTTTATAGCCCTCCCCCACCCCATTTTGGGTAACCAATGTCTAAGTAACCTATCCCTGTCAACCTTATATACCGAGGTGGTGGGAGTGATCCTTGCTATAAAGATTTGTTCCCTTTTTTGAGCTACAACATCCTTATGTATAGTTAAAGTTCATCAAATTGTAGTGGGTTACTTTTTTTTTCTTTCCTCTTCTTTCTTCTAGTTGAGTTCTGACCATCCAGCCAACAAAGCCAGTTCAAGTGGATATTATCTGCAAGTATGGGTGTTCTTGTGCATCTTTCCTCACTTCATATCAGCTGGAGGCTTCATTCTCCACTCTAGTCCTCTGTGGCCCTGTCACTGCCCCTGGGCCCAGTAGTCCCTGGGTTTTGCTGTAACTGCTGGCCATCCATGTCTCCTCCCGGGTTCACAGGAGTCTATTTAATGTGGTCAGACTTAAATCCCAACTTCATTGCTGTTTTTTCCCCCTCTTCCCCTTATCAGTGACCAAGGTGGTCACCAGCCAGACCACATGCCTGCTCTTGCATTCCCCTTGAGTCTTAGTCTTAGAAGGGAGTTTGCTGTGAGGCTACCTGACTACTTGCCTTGATGGCTCCTTGGCAAACAGCTTACTTGTTCTTGTAGCAATCAATCATACAGCCATTATTGTTTCTGATTTTTCCTGCTGGTCTTTCTTCACGAAGTATCTTCTGTTCTTCTAGCCATTCCAGGCTGGTCTACTTATCCTTTCCAGTGGAAATTTCCCACCTCAGATAATTCTGGATGGGATTCTGGTTTCCGCTTATGGTCTTAGGCAATGCACAAGCTCCACAGGAGGTCTCTTTCACTGGGCAATTTCTAGCCCCCTTTAAGGTATTCCAATCATTTGTAGGCTGAAGACGGGCTTACAAGCTTTCTATTGTGATGTTTCTGGATATTCCTTTCCCCCAACCCTCAAGTGTCTATTTCACAATTGTAGACAAGGGAAACCAAGATTCAAAAGACAGCCAACCATCTTAACATTATTTCCCTCTTTTGCCTTTCAAACCATGCCTCAATCCCTGTATGCCGAAACCCTGTTACTCCAAGGTTGTGCATACATCATCATTTACCTCTGTCCCACTTAGCCCAGGTGAACCTGCCTAACTGTTCTCCCATCAGCCTTGTTCTTCTATTTCCCTCCCCCTTCTTGTGTATTGCTCATCCCCCCCACCAGCACCCAAACTTTCCTGTCTCTATTCCCTACCCTGTCCTCTATCTTCCCCTCCCTCTGTCCCCTCTTCTCATCCCATACATCCTGTTGATGGTGATATATCTTGATCGTATGTTTGATCAATTTCAGATTGAAGAAGTTGGTAGACTTCTTCTATTTCATCCTCACTGGCTTTAGTGGTTGGTGCATAAATTTGAATAATAGTAGTATTAACTGGGCTTCTCTGTAGGTATGGATATTATCCTATCACAGACAGCGTTGTACCTCATGACTGATCTGGATATGTCCTTTTTGATGGTGAATACAACACCATTCTTTTTCAATTTGTCATTCCCAGCATAGTAAACCCTGTGGTTGTCAGATTCAAAATGGCCAATATCAGTCCATTTCAGCTCACTAATGCCTAAGATATCAATGCTTATGCATTCCATTTCATTTTTGACAACTTCCAATTTTCCCAGATTCATACTTCATACATTCCATGTTCTGATTTTCAATGGATGTTTACAGCTGTTTCTCTTCATTTTGAGTTGTGCCCCATCAGCAAATGAAGGTCCCA
>NW_006421717.1:1366-1965 GCF_000296735.1 Chrysochloris asiatica | reverse complement strand
GAGCTACATGGTAGATGTGTCCAACGTGTCCATATACTGAGAGCTAACTATATGGCAGATAAGTCCAATTAGTTCATATTCAGATAGCTACCTACTTGGCACATCCATACAACATATCCATGTACAGAAAGCTAGCTACATAGTAGTCGAGTCCAACATGTCCATATACATAAAGCTAGCTACTAGGCAGGATGTGCAATATTTCCATATATAGAGTTCGAACTACAAGGCAGATGAGTCCAAATTGTCTAAGCCCATATAACTAACTAGATGGCAGGGTAGTGCAACATTTCCATATGCAGATTTCCAGTTACGTGGCAGATGTGCCCAACGATTCCATATTCTGAGAGCTAGCTACATGGCAGGTGAGTCCAAAATATCCATGCACAGAGAGCTAGCTACATGTCAGGGAAGTCCAAAATGTCCATAACCAGAGAGCTAGCTACATGGTAGATGTGTCCAACGTGTCTATATACAGAGAGCGAGCTTCATGGCAGACACGTTCAATATGTTCATATACAGAGAGCTACCTACTTGGCAGATCAGTCCAACATATCCATGTACAGAGAGCTAGCTACATGACAGACGAGTCCAAAATG
>NW_006421717.1:0-1021 GCF_000296735.1 Chrysochloris asiatica | reverse complement strand
TGTCCATATACTGAGAGCTAGCTACATGGCACGTCTAGCTACATGTCAGAGAAGTACAAAATGTTCATATACAGAGAGCTAGCTACTTGGCAGAGTAGTGCATCATTTCCATATAAAGCGTTCAAACTACATGGCAGATGAGTCCAAACTGTTCATATACTAAGAGCTAGCTACATGCAAGGGTAGTCCAACATGTCCATATACAGGGTTCTAGCTACATGGCAGATGTGTCCAACGTGTCCATATATAGAGAACTAGCTTCATGGCATAAGTGTTCAATATGTTCATAGACAGAGAGCTACCTACTTGGCAGAGCAGTCCAACATATCCATGTACAAAGACCTGGCTACACAGCAGACGAGTCCGAAATGTCCATATACAGAGAGCTAGCTCTATTGCAGAGTAGTGCATCTTTTCCATATACAGAGTTCTAGCTACTTGGAAGATTTGTCCATCGTGTCCATACACTGAGATCTAGCTACATGTCAGGTGTGTACAAAATTTCCATGCCCAGAAAACTAGCTACATGGCAGAGTAGTGCATCATTTCCATATACAGAGTTCTACCTCCATGGCAGATGTGTCCAATGTGTCCATATACTGAGAGATAGCTACATGACAGACAAGTCCAATATGTTCATATATACAGAGCTAACAACGTGTCAGATCAGTACAACTTATCCATTTACAGAGACCTGGCTACACAGCAGACAAGTCCAAAATGTCCATATACAGAGAGCTAGCTACTTGGCAGGGTAGTCCATCATTTCCATATACAGAGTTCTAGCTACCAGGCAGAGGAGTCCAACCTGGCTATATACAGAGAGCTAGCTACATGACAGATGAGTCCAACATGTCCATATACTGAAAGTTAACTACATGGCAAATGAGTCCAACATGGGTATATAGAGAGGACTATCTCCCTGGCTAATGAGTCGAACATGGCCATATACTGAGAGCTAGCTACATGGCAGTCAAGTTCAATATGTTCTTACACAGAAAGCCAGCTGCATGACAGGGTA
>NW_006421716.1:1700-2260 GCF_000296735.1 Chrysochloris asiatica | reverse complement strand
TCTTCATACTTACAGATATCAAACAAAAAGAAACAGGCATTCCTGGAACTAATTTATTAATTCAATGAAATTTCAAAATCCTATTTGCCTCTTTTACTTCTTCTTTAATAATAATTTGATAATCCAATTCTAATATATCTATGCAAAAAGTACATCAACCATTCTTTCCACAGCCCTCTCTACCCTCCTGGCTTCAATGATTCGTTGCGGTGGATACATAGATGTCAGACACTATACAGCTATGCAGTTTATTCGGGAATTTCGCAGGTTACAATTCAGGATCAGAAATGTTCAGGATACAATTCTTCAAGTCAGGACAACCTCTCCCTCAGCCTTGCTCATAAGTAGGCCTGTCTCTGCCCAGGCAGAGTTACAATGCTCTTTTAATACTCTTGATAAATCTTTCAAAGGGCACATTACTCTACCATAAACCTCAGCCTGAAGGCACTCAGCTTTAACTCCATGGCAAACCTAGCTCCACCAATTAAGTTCCTGAAAGCATCCCACTCTGCAAGCAAGCCTCCTGCCCAGAGTCACTCAGCTTTACTTGCTCTGTTGCC
>NW_006421716.1:0-1075 GCF_000296735.1 Chrysochloris asiatica | reverse complement strand
GGAACAGCTGGTAGTTTCAAACTGCTGATCCTGAAGTTCGTAGCCTGATTCGTAACCAAATAGTCAAATACTTTCTGATCCTGTATAGGTTTTCTAAGGAGCAGCTGATGAATTTGAACCACTGACCTTGTGGTTCAAACCTACCTGTGGTTCCTGTGCTTATCATAACTACAGTGCCATACCATGACTTCTGTGGAACTCCTGGTGTGGTGTGTAGGTTAAGCACTGGACTGCTAACCAAAAGGTTGGCGGTTCAAACTCACCAACCTATACAGGGTTGCTATAGCACTAAAAACGATTATATATATAGCACTAACAACATACATTATCTATCTATCTATCTACCTATCTATTGTTAAGTACTGTGTATATGGAGACCTGTTGTGGTGATGCACTAGACCACAAGGTCAGTTTGACGCAAGGTCAGTGGTTCAAACTCACCCGCTGTTCCTGAGAAACAGGGTTGCTATAAGTCAGAACCGACTTCATGGCACTAAACAACAGCAACAATATATGTATATAGATGAGGCTTTCTGCTCCCATAAAGACATACAGCCTCGGAAACCCTATACAGGGTCACTATGAGTTGGAACTGACTCCACGGCACATAACCAGCAACCACCATACACATGTATATGCAAGTGAGCGCAATGCAAAACGTGAGTGGAAAATAAATACCCATTGGGCATCTTGAATATGGCAGTGGTACAGGGATAGATAGAAACTACTAGAGAAACCATTGTTCTTTGGCTTTATGTGGATAAATTATCTTGTAAGCACTGATGAAGCAGGGGTGACTAACACTGTTCAGTCACTGCCCTTAAGATACTCAGTGGAAATACAAAAC
The DNA here is from genome assembly GCF_000296735.1 of Chrysochloris asiatica. NCBI lineage: Eukaryota > Metazoa > Chordata > Mammalia > Afrosoricida > Chrysochloridae > Chrysochloris > Chrysochloris asiatica. The sequence goes on along the minus strand of NW_006421716.1, from coordinate 228 downwards.
TCCAGTTGCTTTCAGAGAAAAGTCTGAACATTTCTTCACGTCTGGCCTGATCAGCATTACCCTGATGCCAAAATAAAAAATATTACAGGGAAAGAAAGCTGGAGACTGATTATCTGCCATAAACATAGATAAAAAATTTCTAAAGAAAATTTTAGCAAGTCAAAATCAGTAAATATGTAAAAAGGATAAGGTATCATGACCAAGCGGACTTTATTCAAGGAATGTGAT
>NW_006421715.1:1508-2024 GCF_000296735.1 Chrysochloris asiatica | reverse complement strand
ATGGGGAAGAGACAGTCTCTTTAACAAATGGTGCTGGCAGAACTGGAAAGCGATATGTAAAAGACTGAGACAAGACCTTTGCCTCACACCCTATGCAAAAATGAACTCAACATGGATCAAAGATCTAAATGTGAATCCTAAAATTATGCAGATCATCAATGAAAAAATAGGGATGAACATGAAGGTGCTAATTAAGGGAATATTCAGACTGACACACATTTTGAAAAATACACAAACAAAAAAAGACAAAATAGACGAGTGGGACATATTAAAAATTAAAAACGTGTGTGTATCAAAAGACTTCACCAAGAGAGTCAAAAGGGAACCCACAGACTGGGAAAAAATATTTTGCAATGACATATCAGATAAGGTACTCATCTCTAAAATACATAGGAAATTACTACACATCTACAAAAATAAGAAATAACCCAATCAAAAAATGGGCACAGGATATGAACAGACACTTCACCAGGGAGGAGATCTGGGCAGCCAACAAACATATGAAGAAATGTTCAC
>NW_006421715.1:0-603 GCF_000296735.1 Chrysochloris asiatica | reverse complement strand
TCCAGTCAAGGCAGTTTCCTGAGGAGCTTCTGCATTACATGGGAGTATAGGTGGAAGCCCGAACCACATCCAGACCTTCAGAGATGGGAAATTTTCCACTTGAAAGGACAAGCAGACGAACCAGGAGCAGCTAGAAAACCAGAAGATACTTTTTGAAAGAAGGACCTACAGGAAAAATACAAAAAATAAGGGCAGTCCGACTGTTACCACAAGAACATACAGGTGGCCTGCCCAGGAGATATTAAGGCAAGTGGTTGGGTCCTCTCAGTGCAAATTCTCTTCCAAGACTAAGACGCAAGGGAAATATACGCTTTGCTTGGCAACCACACAAGTCACCCAGAAGGGTAAGTGACCAAAGAACATCAATGAAGTGGCAAGCTAAGCCTTACATCGTTCAACAAACTGCTGTGAACCAGGGTGGAGACCTGGTCGGCCAGCAGCGAGGCAAGACCTGGGGACTCATGGGCTCAGAGTAAATGACACAGCCACAGAGGACTAGAATGGAGAGCTGGGCGGCCAGCCGATAAAAAGAGGGTGGAAAGACATGAGAACACCCACACTTGCAGATGATACCCACTTGACCTGGCTTCAATGACTGGATAA
>NW_006421714.1:1088-2405 GCF_000296735.1 Chrysochloris asiatica | reverse complement strand
TCTGTCTGTACCGTGGGTACCCCGAATTTCCTGATATCTGCGCCGATATCCCTCTCTATTTGTTCGGCTTTGTTAGTTTATGCTTCCTCTCCTCTGGAAATGCAGCCTTCTAAATGGGGTTGCTCTAGCCCTGCACTCCAAGCTCTGCAGGAGGAGGAGGCACTCGCTGGCTTGGGAGCGGGAGCCGTGTGCAGGCAGGCAAAAACTCAAAATGCCTGTAATTCCTCAGCAATTAGATCTTTTAAAAAAACGAGTTCAGAATGTTAAAATATAAGATCTTATATTTGCTCAAAGGCTGTCTGTCTGCTAGATGGAGGTTTCCTTTGTGCGATTACGCCCCTTTTCCCCGGAGCCTGTCCTACATGAGCTGCCTGGTTAGGGAAGCGCCAGAAGTCCTCAACATTGGTTTTTAATCATATGCTACATCCTGAAATGGTTGAATGTCTACCAATTCCTCTGTTGCAGGGACTCCGTGTATTTCTTCCCTCTTCGTTTGATGCTTCCTATGTCCTTCAATATATGCCCACAGAATCTTTCAATATAGCAACTCCAGGTTTGAATTTATTCTTCTGTTCTTTCATCAGAAATGCCAAGCATGTTCTTCCCTTTTGGTTTTCTAACTCCAGGTTTTTGCCCATTTCATTACAATACGTTGTCTGCTCAAGTGACCCATTAAAATCTACTACTCAGCTCTTTTACTTCATCACTTCTTTCTTTCTGTTTAGTTATTCTACATTGACAAGAAGGTTTCAGAGTCTCTTCTGACATCCACTTTGGTCTTTTCTTTCCTATATTTTTAATGATTTTTGTTGTCTTCATATATTGTGCTCTTGGTATTATCCTACAAGTCTTTTGGTCTTGGGTCATTAATGCTTAATGCATAATATCTATTCAGGGGATGGTTGCCAAATTCAGGTGGAATATCCTCAAGGTAGTACTTTGACTAATATGGACTTTACATTTTCTTCAGCTTCAACTTGCATAAGAACATTGGTTAGTCTATTTCTCAGTTGCCCCACCTTGTTCCGACCTTGTCTTTCTCTATGCTGTTGTTAAGTATCACTGAGACAGTTTGACCAATAGCGATCCTGTAAAGGGTTTCTGAGTTTGAAGTGCTGACCTTGTGGTTCAAACTTACTTTGTAATCCAGCACATTATCCTGCTGTGCCACACCAGAACTCCATTGTTGTTGTTGTTGTTGTTAAGTGCCATCGAGTCGGGTCCAACCCATAGCGACCCTGTACAGGGTTTCCGAGGGTGTAAATCTTTACGGGAGTAGAAAGCCTCATATTTCTCCCGCGGAGCGGCTGGTAGTTT
>NW_006421714.1:0-621 GCF_000296735.1 Chrysochloris asiatica | reverse complement strand
TCCTGATCATTTCTGAGACTTTACATATAGGTCTTCTCAGCTTGGAGCCACTAGAAGAACAGAAGACACTTCTTGAAAGAAAGATGGACAGGTAAAATACAAAACAATAACAGCAGTCCAACTGACTACTACAAGAACAAGCAAGTTGTTCACCCAGGAGACATCAAGGCAAGTGATCAGGTCCCCTCAGGACAAATTCCCATCCAAGACAGATTCAATGGGAATACATGAGCAGACATGTGCTCTGACTGATGACCATGCTGGTCACCGAAAAAAGGAACTGAAGGAAAAACAGCAATGAAGAGGGCAGCTAAGTCCAACCATGTTCAGTACACTCCTGTGAACCCGAGTGGAGACCTGGTTGGCCAGCAGTTTGGCAAGACTTGGGACTCCTGGGCCTAGAGTCAGTGACATATCCACAGAGGACTAGAGTGGAGAATGAAGCATCCAGCTGATAAGAGGAGAGGGCATATGCATAAGAACACCCACACCTGCAGATAATATCCACTTGACCTGGCTTCAATGGCTAGATGATCAGAGCTCAACTAGAAGAAGAAAGAAGAGGAAAAAAAGAGTAATCTGATACAATTTGAAGAACTTGACCTATACTTATGGATGCAG
>NW_006421713.1:1785-2206 GCF_000296735.1 Chrysochloris asiatica | reverse complement strand
AGGGCTAGGACGTTTAGGGCTTTAGGTCTAAGTATAGGGCTCGGGCTGTTAGGGATTTAGGGCTAGGGTTAAGTCATGGACTTATAGGGCTTCAGGGTTAGGGCTATGGCTCGAGCTGTTAGGGATTTAGGGCTAGGGTTAGCGATAGGACTTATAGGGTTTTAAGGCTAGGGATAGGGCAAGAGCTTTTAGGGCTTAGGGCTAGGGCTGTTAAGTCTTTAGGGCTTTAGGACTAAGGACAGGGCTAGTGCTTTTGCGCTAGGCTTAGGGCTGTTAGGGCTTTAGGGCTAAGTCTTGGGCTGTTAGGGCTTTAGGGCTTTAGGGCTACTGTTAGGGCTGATAGGGCTTTAGGGCTTGGGTTAGGGCTAGGGCTTATAAGGCTTTAGGGCTAGTGTTAGGGCTGGAGATGTTAGGGCTTTAG
>NW_006421713.1:0-680 GCF_000296735.1 Chrysochloris asiatica | reverse complement strand
AGAGCTAGGGCTAGGGCTGATAAGGCTTTAGGGCTAGGGTTAGGACTAGTGCTGTTAGGGCTTTAGGGCTAGGGCTTGTGCTATGGCATTAGGGCAAGGGCTTAAGAGCTAGGGCTAGGGCTGATAAGGCTTTAGGGCTAGTGTTAGGGCTAGTTCTGTTAGGGCTTTAGGGCTAGGGCTTGGGCTAAGGCATTAGGGCTAGAGTTAGGGCTAGGGATTGGGGTTGGGTATTAGGGCAAGGGCTTTATAGCTAGGGCTAGGGCTGATAGGGCTTGGGCTTTGGCTGTTAGGGCTTTTGGGCTTGTTCTAGGGCTAGGCCTGTTAGGGCTTTAAGGCTAATGCTAGGTCTAGGGCTATTATAGCTTAGGGCTAGTGCCAGGGCTAGAGCTGTTAGGGCTTTAGGGCTAGGGCTAGGGCTAGCGCTAGGGCTGTTAGGGATTTAGGGCTAGGGCTTGGGCTAGGGTATTAGGGCAAGGGCTTTAGAGCTAGGGCTAGGGCTGATAAGGCTTTAGGGCTAGGGTTATGGTTAGGGCTGTTAGGGCTTTAGCGATAGGGCTTTTAGGGCTTTACGTCTAAGTCTAGGGCTAGGGCTGTTAAGGCTTTAGGGCTAAGAACAGAGCTAGGGCTTTAGGGCTAGGACTAGTGCTTTTGGGATTTAGGGATTTAGGGCTAAGGCTAGG
>NW_006421712.1:2563-3079 GCF_000296735.1 Chrysochloris asiatica | reverse complement strand
TGCTAATAATAACAGTGCTGAAAAGGATATCAGAAAAGCAATGCCATTTGCAATAGGCACCCAAAGGACAAAATATCTAGGAATAATGTAGCCAGACAATCAAAGGCCTATATACAATGAAAATTACAAAACACTACTACAAGAAACCAACCGAGACTTTTAAAAAAAAAAAAAAAAAAAGGAAGACTATACCATGTACCTGGATAGGAATACTTAGCACTGTGAAAATGTCAATACTACCCAAAGCAATTTACACATATAATACAATCCCAATCCAGATTCCAAGGACATTCTTCAAAAAGACCAAGGAAAAGAAAAGCACTTCTTAAGCAGAATAAAGTTGGAAGCCTCTCACTCCCTGTTTTCAAAGTTTACTCCATGTCTATATCAATCATAACAGCTTTGTAGTAGCATAATGAAAGACACATAGGTCAATGGAACAGAATCGAGAATCCAGAAATTAACCCATCCACATACAGCCAACTGATTTTCAACAAAGGAAATAAGGGGAGGAGA
>NW_006421712.1:0-503 GCF_000296735.1 Chrysochloris asiatica | reverse complement strand
CTTGCAGTGAGGGGAGGTAGGGGAAGGTGGAGCACAGAGTATGGAACAGACACAGGATGGTTTTCATGCTTTGGGAAGAAATACACAAAAAGGATGAGGGGCATGGAAGTACAAGGCAGATGGGAGAACATTTAGGCAGCTTTGCATTGGCTTAGTGTTGTTGTTGTTGTTGTTAGGTGTCATTGAGTCAGTGCTGACTCAGTGACTTTATCAACAGCAGAACGAAACACTGCCCAATCCTGGGCCAACCTCACTACTGTTGCCACACTTCAGTCCATCGATGTTGCCACTTGGCCAATCCATCTTGTTGGGGGTCTTCCTCTTCTTCTCTGACTCTCCACCTTACCAAATATGATATCCTTCTCCAGCATCTGGTCCCTCCTGACAACATGTCCAAAGAATGAGAGATGAAGTTTGGCCATCTTGACCTCCAATGAGCTCTTTGGCTGCACTTCTTCCAACACAGATCTGTTGATTCTATGGGCAGCCCATGGCACTTTCAA
>NW_006421711.1:1329-2335 GCF_000296735.1 Chrysochloris asiatica | reverse complement strand
TACTGTAAAAGGCTAAGAAAAAGAAATTATACTAAAGGCGGGTAGGGGGAAGGTTTATTTGTTTGCTGGGAAATGGGTGGTGGGTGGGGGGAAAGGGCGGAGGAGGGAGGACAGGGCGGGGATTGGTCTCAGGAGAGCTTGGGGGATGGAGAGTGGGCCAATATACAGGAAGGGAGAGGGAAGTGGAGAAAAGGGGCAGATGGGAGAACAATAGGGCATGTTTAGACGGACCAAGTAGGACAGTGATAAAGGACGATGTGTGCACAGCCTTGGAGCTCCAGGGCTCTGAGATACAGGGAATGACCCACGGTTGGAATGGGAGGGGAATCGTGTTAAGATGCTTGACTGTTTTTTTGATTCTTGGTTTCCCTTGCATTATAAGAGTAGACATTGGAGGGGGAGAGAAAGGAATAGTCAGAAACATCATACTAGAAGGCTTGTAGGTCCATCTTCTGCCTTTAACTGATTGGAATACCTAAAACGGGGCTACAGTGTTCCTGGTGAACTAGGCTTTTTGCAGAGCCTTTGCAATACATAAAACTATAGATAGAAACCAGAACCACATCCAGATCGCCGGAGATGAGAAATCTCCACTTGAAGCGATGAGCTGACGAGCCTGAAATGGTGAGAAGAACAAAAGATACGTCTTGAATGGAAGACCTACAGGAAAAACACGACACAATGGAGACAGATGGACTGCTACGACGGGAACAAAAGGGTCGCTCCCCTAGGAGACATTGGGGCAGTCGGTCGGGTCCCACCAACATAGCCCCCCCCCGCCCCCCGCCAAAACTGAAACTCGGTGGAAATGCACACTCGGATTGGTAAACACACTCATCACCGTTGGGGAGAAATGGGGTAAAGGCAGCAATGAAGCGGCGAGCTAAGCCTCACATTATTCAGAGCGCTTCTGTGGACCTGGTTGGGGACCTGGTTGGCAAGCAGTGCGAGGAGACCCAAGGACTCCTGGGCCCAGAGTCAATGACATGGCCACAGAGGACTCAAG
>NW_006421711.1:0-494 GCF_000296735.1 Chrysochloris asiatica | reverse complement strand
TCCTGGATAGGAAGACTTAACATTGTGAAAATGTCAATACTGCCCAAAACAATTTACACATATAATGCTATCCCAATCCAAATCCCAATGACATTCGTCAAAGAGATGGAAAAAATAATTACAAACTTTATATGGAAAGGAAAGAAAGCCAGGATAAGCAAAGCACTGCTTAAGAAGAAGAACAAGGTTGAAGGCCTGTCACTTCCTGACTTCAAAATTTACTACAAGGCTACAGTGCTGAAAACAGCTTGGTACTGGTACAATGAAAGATATATAGATCAATGGAACAGAATCGAGAATCCAGAAATTAACGCATCTACATACAGCCAACCAATTTTTGACAAAACACCTAAATATCTTGCATGGGGAAGTGATAGTCTTTTCAACAGATGGTGCTGCCAGAACTGGAAAACGATATGCAAAAGATTGAAACAAGACCTTCACCTCACACCTTATACAAAAACCAACTCAACATGGATTAAGGACCTAAATGT
>NW_006421710.1:2187-3133 GCF_000296735.1 Chrysochloris asiatica | reverse complement strand
AGTTTTGAACTGCTGTCCCTGAGGTTTGCAGCCCGATTCATAACCACTATGCTACCAGAGCTCCTGACCGTATTTGTAGGGAATGTAAATACTCATGTACAAATATTCTCTTTTGAACTCATATATTTGTGGGATATATAACATATATATATTCCACTCTTCTTTCCATAACCATCCACCCTGTGTCTCTGTCCATGTATCTCTACACATAACACTGTTTTTCCAAGGTTGTGTATATATCATTGTTACCTCTAGCTCCTTTACGCTTTGGATACCTCCTTGTGTCTTTATTCAAGATTTATCTTGAAGTGCAATGCTGTCTGTGATAGCATAATATCAATATGCCTACAAGGAAGACCAGTTATTGCAACTATTATTCAAATTTATGCACCAACCACTAAATGGTTGATGATGAAATTGAAGAATTCTACCAACTTCTCTTTGAAATTGATCAAACATGCAGTCAAGAGGCATTGATAATAAATGGTGTTTGGAATGTGAAAGTTGGAAACAAAAGGATCAGTAGTTGGAAAATATGGCCTGGGTATTAGAAATGATGCTGGTGATCTCATATAAGAGTTTTGCAAGACCAATGACTTATCCATTGCAAATACTTTTTTGAAACAACATAAAAGGTGACTATACACCTGGGTATGACTAGATGGATTAACAAGAGTAAAATTGAGTATGTCTGTGAAAAGAGATGGTAGAAAAGCTCAGTATCACCAGACTGTGAAATAGATCATCAACTGCTTATATGCAAGTTCAAGCAGAAACTGAAGAAAATTAATGCAAGTCTACAAAAGCCAAAATATGTACTTGAGTATATCCCATCTGAATTTAGAGATCATCCCAAGAATAGATTTGATGCATTAGACACAAATGTCTGAAGACCAGAAGAATTGTGGGATGATATCAAGAACATCATATAGGAAGAAAGCAAAAG
>NW_006421710.1:0-532 GCF_000296735.1 Chrysochloris asiatica | reverse complement strand
GGACAATTCGCTGGAGAAGGATATCATGTTTGGTAAAGTGGAGGGTCAGAGGAAAAGAGGAAGACCTCCAACGAGATGGATTGTCCAAGTGGCAGCATCGATGGACTCAAGCGTCGCAACAGTAGTGAGGTTGGCCCAGGATTGGGCAGTGTTTCGTTCTGCTGTGCATAAGGTCACTATGAGTCGATACCGAATCGATGGCACCTAACAACAACAACAACAACAACAATAAGCAAAATATTGAATGATATAGAAAGCATCTAAAGAAGATGGAAGGGTTACACAGAGTTACTATACCAAAAAGAAGTGATCGGTGTGCATCCATTTCAGAAGGTTGTCTATGATCAAGCCCCACTGTTATTGAAGGAAGAAGTCCAAGATACACTGGAAGTATTGGTAGAAAACAAGGCTCCAGGAATTGACCTAATTCAAACTGAAATCTTCCAAGAAATTGATATAGCACTAGTGGTACTCACTCATCTATGCCAACAAATTTGGAAGACAACTACCTGGCCAACTGATTGGAAGAAAT
>NW_006421709.1:3514-4099 GCF_000296735.1 Chrysochloris asiatica | reverse complement strand
CAGAGGACTAGAGTGGAGAGTGAAGCATTCAGTTGATAGGAAGAGAGGGCATATGCATAAGAACACCCACACTTGCAGATAACACCCACTTGCCAGGCTTCAGTGGGTGGATGATCAGAGCTCAATTAGAAGAAGAAAGAAGAGAAAAAAAAAATAATCTGATACAGTTTGATGAACTTGACCTACACCTATGGAAGCAATAGCTCAAAAGAGGGAACAAATCTTCACAGCGAGGATCATTCCCACCTCCTCCACACACGGAGAGGACAGGGATGGGCAACCTGAACATTGGCTACCCAGAATGGGGTGGTGGTGGTGGTGGTTACAGAGGTAAAAAGTGACTGGCTTACATGCTTTCAAGAGGGAAGCTAGATCCAGAGGGTGTGGCACAAGATAGAATCTCCACTGAGTAGTATCCAATCTGTCTAGGCAGGGCTGAGGAAAGGAGATGCGGATAGGTCTCTTGCGATGCAATGGTGAATAATTGTTTTCAGGACTGATTGTAAGGGCTGGAAATGTAAAGGTAGATGTTTTGTAGCAAAAGGAGGTGGGGGGGGGGATTAACTTTACAGTCTAGGAGCAGAG
>NW_006421709.1:2241-3414 GCF_000296735.1 Chrysochloris asiatica | reverse complement strand
CAGAGGACTAGAGTGGAGAGTGAAGCATTCAGTTGATAGGAAGAGAGGGCATATGCATAAGAACACCCACACTTGCAGATAACACCCACTTGCCAAGCTTCAGTGGGTGGATGATCAGAGCTCAATTAGAAGAAGAAAGAAGAGAAAAAAAAATAATCTGATACAATTTCATGAACTTAACCTACACCTATGGAAGCAGTAGCTCAAAAGAGGGAACAAATCTTCACAGCGAGAATCATTCCCACCTCCTCCACACATGGAGAGGACAGGAATGGGCAACTTGGACATTGGCTACCCAGAATGGGGTGGTGGTGGTGGTGGTTACAGAGGTAAAAAGTGACTGGCTTACATGCCTTCAAGAGGGAAGCTAGATCCAGAGGGTGTGGCACAAGATAGAATCTCCACTGAGTAGTATCCAATCTGTCTAGGCAGGGCTGAGGAAAGTAGATGCGGATAGGTCTCTTGCGATGCAATGGTGAATAATTGTTCTCAGGACTGATTGTAAGGGCTGGAAATGTAAAGGTAGATGTTTTGTAGCAAAAGGAGGTGGGGGGGGGGATTAACTTTACAGTCTAGGAGCAGAGGTCCCTGGAACCAACAAGGGAGAAGAGCGGAGTATGGAACCCTACCCAGAGAAGCAGTGATGCCAGATATGGAGGCAGAGACGATGATGTAGAGAGATGGAGAGGCTGGGGACCTTGGACCTGGAGAGGGAGAGTAGTTGTGTGCTGACGACTGAGGGGCAGACTTGCAGGGTATACCCTGCGGTTGGTGGATGATGCATGGAGGGGATTGTAACCATGGCAGAAAATTGATATACGGTGGGATCAATGTGAAGCTCATGTTCTCCCATGTAAACTATCATATAACTAAAAATAAAGCATTAAAAAAGAAACACACACACACACACACAAAAACACACCAAATGACATATTGCATTAGGCTCTGTTGCACAAGATCTCCTTAAAATAATCAAGAGCAAAGATGTCTGAGGACCAAGATGTGTCTGACCAAAGCCATAGTGTTTTCAATAACTTCATATGCAAGTGAAATTTGGACATTGAATGAGGCAGACTTCAGAAGAATCGATGCATTTGAATTACAGTGTTGAAGCAGAATATTCAAAGTACCATGGACTGCCAGTATGACAAACAAATCTGTCTTGGAAGAAGT
>NW_006421709.1:0-1254 GCF_000296735.1 Chrysochloris asiatica | reverse complement strand
AAGAAATACTGATACAATGGCAGCAACAGAGGGCTCAAGCATTGCGAGGATAGCACAGGAAAGAGCAGTGTTTTATTTATGATACATGGCCCCTAACAACAACACAACATCTCTCTATGGTATTCTCTTTTTCTTCTACTGTGAAACTGTGGCGCCATGTAGAGGTGGGCATAGAAATTGTAGGTTGTTTTTGTTTTATTTTTTTCCATTTGTTATCATCCCAGCTTAGTGGTTATAATAGAAAGCATTTCTCTCCATATAGCCATCCCTAAGATTTATGGAAAACATTGTGGTTAACTCTTGTGTTGGTTGCCCATTTGTGAGCCAATCATTATATTTTGGCTCTAATGGATTTGGTTTAATTTTCTGCAGCTTCATTCTTAGCTGTATGAGCAATTGATGTTCTATACCCCTGGTATTGTTTTGGCTGATGATATGGAATGTCTCTATAGTCTCTTCCCACAAATATAGTCAATGTGATCCCTATGTATTCCATCTGGTGATGTTCACATGTATAGTCACCACTTGCATTCTTGAAAACAAGTATTTATAATTAATATGCCATTGGTCTGCTAGAGCCAAAAGCTGACCTTGAATATATCCCACCTGGATTTACAAACCATTTCAAGAACAGATGTGATACATTAGAACTAATAACTGAAGGCCAGAGCTTTGTGAGAGGACATCAACACTATCATACAGGAAGGAAACAAAAAGGTCATCAAACAGACAGGAAAGAGATGGGGCTTGATGGCGGATAGGGTAGAGGTGCAGTGAAGCTCGTTGTCAGCAATAGCACATAATACCAAGTGAAACGGGCTCAGGGCAGAGCTCCAAAACTCTAAACCATATATCTAAGCATATTTTAAAAGTTTAAATGCTTATAGCTAGTGGAACTTGTAGCGGAAGTAAGCAATCTCTTAGTTTAGAATCTGCCAGGCTCAGCGGATCGGAGGTGAAAACTTTGGCAAGACCAATCAGTGGAGCAAGCAGACAAGAAATAATACCACCACAGGAACCTCGGAGTAAAGATGGACAATATATGTTGACGGTTTTGCTTTGTTCTGATTTTTTCTTGGGTATCTGTTTATTGGCCCCCCACTGTTTGCACAATTCCATTCTGGTGACTAGAGGGGGGCGGTGTCTGAGTAAGTGGACACCCCCCACCTCCACCGCTGCTGGGTTCTTCTACCACGCATGCGCACAGATATTCTCAGCATTTAAAGCTACAGGCAGCTCAAAACAGCCACAGCG
>NW_006421708.1:1244-2125 GCF_000296735.1 Chrysochloris asiatica | reverse complement strand
CAAGCTTAATAAAATCTGAATCACCTTTGCAAGTGGTCTTGGTTTCTTCGACAATGAATCAGGAGCTGCTGTGACACCCTTGGACCCAGGGCTACTGCATCACTCTCAGGCCCAGGGCAGCTGTGACACTCTCAAATCTAAAACAGTTGTAACATTCAGTTCCCTGACCAGGAAACTAACCTCACTGGCCCCTTGAGCCACAGGATTGGAGTTGGGGAGTGGCTGATGGCGAACTCCCCTCAGCAGATGAGACGGTACACTACGGCCACATTTGACAGTTCCTCCTACTCTGAGTTGGGGGCAGCCAGCCACCACACCTACTTCTCCCAACCTACTCGAAAGGAGAGGTTGAACTAGAGAATGGACCAGGACTTCTGGAACAGGTAAGGCCCCAGGGCTTGTGTTAAACCCAGTTAGACCTGTTCCTATGGACAAAAATGGAAGGCTGATCCCTTTCCAAGGTCTCACCTAGAGGCCTCAGTTAGGAACTCCCCTAAGGGGGGTGGAACAGCCATCAACTCTGTGTGATTGGTTGAGTGCAAGTAGCCGAAGTGTGGCTTGTCACACCTGGTCTGTGTGGTTCCACAGCTCCGGCTTCGGGGGATTCTTTTAGTGAGACAATTATAGTCTTAGAATGTATGTTAATGGATTTTAAAAAATGGGAGGTCTTGTGTGCAGGAGTGTGTGGTGAGAGTGAGTTGTCTGGGATCAGGCTGGTAGGGGATCTCATATGGCTTATGGAGATGGTCCTCAATGATGGTGCGGAGTGGACTCCTGGTTTGAAACTTTCCAAAGCTAAGAGATGCTTAAAAATCATCTGAACAGCGAAGTCTGGACACAATCTGTCTGTTGTGAATGCACAGCCATGAGAGGTCTGCTAG
>NW_006421708.1:0-481 GCF_000296735.1 Chrysochloris asiatica | reverse complement strand
ATTTTTCAGTGCTCTCGCATCAGTTCGGACTCATGGTAACCCTGTGTGGGTTTTCTGAGGAGCAGCTGGTGGGCTTGAACCTCTGACTTGTGGTTCGCACGGACTTGGTGGTCCAATGCATTGACCCACAGTGCCACCCAAAGATGACCCAACCAAAATAACAAATTTAATAACTTCTATTTTTGCTACCCACCATCCTAATTGGGCAGATATTCAGGCTCTGTTGACAACACCCCTGACCAGCGATGAAAACGTCTGGTCTGAGATGAGGCATGGGACTAAACAGCACGCATCCATGGAGAAAAACCTGATCAGGACCCTTTCCCCAGTCAAGGCAATTCCTCTAGCTGACACAAATTAAAATATATATGGGCCTGCCACAACTGGAGCACTATACAGTGTGCATTCTCATAGGTCTGAAAAAGGAGTTATTAAAGAAAAGAACTTGAACATAGTACAGGCAGTTTAGCAGAAGCCAACT
>NW_006421707.1:0-2234 GCF_000296735.1 Chrysochloris asiatica | reverse complement strand
TAGAAGAATTGATGCCTTTGAGTTATAGCGTTGGAGGAGAATATTGAAAGTGCCATTGGCTGCCAAAAGAACCAATAGATCTGTTTTGGAAGAAGTGCAGCCAGAGTGCTCCTTGGAGGCCAAGGTGGCCAAACGTCGTCTCACATACTTTGGACATATTGTCAGGAGGGACCAGTCACTAGAGAAGGATATCATGTTTGGTAAGATGGAGGGTCAGAGTACAAGAGGAAGACCCCCAATGAGATGGATTGGCCAGGTGGCAGCATCGATGGACTCAAGCGTGGCGACAGTAGTGAGGTTGGCCCAGGATCGGACAGTGTTTCGTTCTGCTGTGCAAAAGGTCGCTATGAGTTGGTGCCAACTTGATGGCACCTAACAACAACAAAAACAACAATAATAACTGAGGTCCTACCCTAGACCTGGTGTGGCACTGTGGGTTAATACGCTGGACTGCAAGGTCGCTTTGAACCATAAAGTTGGCAGTTCAAGTTCACCAGTTACTCCTTAGAAACCCTACACAGGGTCGCTATGAGTCAGAGCTGACTCGACGGCTCCTAACAACAACTACCCTAGACCTAGCCATAGTCCCAACCCTAACCCGTACTCCTTACTCTTACCCACCCCCACACAAATAAAAAGAAATCAAAGGCTGTATTACATTAGGCAAATATGCTGTAAACAACCTCTGTAAAATGTTAAAAAGCAAAGATGTCACCTTGAGGACTAAGGTATGTCTGACCTATGCCATGACATTTTCAACTGCCTCATATACATGGGGTGGAGTTCTGGGGTGGCGTTGTGGGCAAATGTGTTAGACTGCAAAGTCCTTTGAACTGCAAGGTCGGTGGCTCAAGATCACTAGCTGCTCCTTGGAAACTCTACACAGGGTCGCTGTGGGTTGGAATTGACTTGATGGCACTTAACAACAACAACAACATATACGTGAGTAAGCTGGACTAGGAATAAGGAAGACCAAAGAATAATTGATGTATTCAAATTATGATGTTGGCAAAGAATATTTTATGTTCACCAGTAGGACAAATTAATCTGTCTTGGAAGAAGTGCAGCCAGAGTACTCCTTAGAATATTCATGGATGACGAGACTGTGTCTCAAGTACTTTGGACATATTATCAGGTGGGATCAGTCCCTGGAGAAGGACATCATGCTTGGAAAAGTAGAGGAAGACCCTCAATGAGATGGATTAATGCATTGGCTGCAACAGTGACCCCAAGCGCTCCCTGTACCGCTGTGCTCTCCTAGTGATGCCCTTGGGTGGGCTTGGGGGTGAGGGAATTTGTGGAAAGGCCAGCAAAAAACAGACATGAGGAAAGAAGAGACTCATTTTAGGCAAAAGGGACTGGAAGAAAGCTGGTCTTTTCTACTAGTTTTATAAACTCTTTGTGGAGAAGATGTGATTAGTTGTTTGTTTTTTAAATCTACAGTCCACTTGAGTAGCTTTGTTTTGTACATGCTTTGTTTGATAAAAGCTTGTGTGAAGATCTGCAGTTCACTTGAATAGCCATGAAGGAGCAAATTCATGTGTCAGCAGAAATCTTGAGTCAGGCAAAACTACCCATTTAGGCTCCATGGGTTCTGATACACCTTGAATGATAATCCATTTCTCTGTGAAACCTTCTGAGAATGTTGACATCATTTTGGGCTTCCTAGTTCCTTATTTATTTTTACAGTGAGTGTAGTCACTGGCATCATCTGAGTGGGTCGATGTGCTTTACAATCTCAAAGAGTTTAACTAGAATGGTGGTGGCGGTGGTTGTGTGCTGTGGAGTCGATTCTGACTCATAGCGACCCTGCATAGGATTTCCAAGGCTGTACATCTTTACGGGAGCAGAACGCCTCATCTTTCTCCTGCGGAACAAATGGTAGTTTCAAACTGCTGACCTTGAGGTTAGCAGCCCAGCTCATAACCACTACCTACATTTCCTTCCTTATTTCCATGCCAACTGCCCTGCCTCCACTTAAGTCTTCATGCTTACTCACATGGATGACTCTAGCTTTCACTCTTCCCTCAAGCAATCTCTCTAAAAACACAGATTTTATCATGACCTGCCCTCTCTGTACATGAATAATTCATGTGTGAATGCTGGCATGTCAGATAATAGTGCACCATGAAGCTGGCTCTAGAATGGTACCTCTCTGGTGCCCTGAGGACTGATAGTTGGAGGAATTTTCTCAAACTCTTTGAGACCCAGAAAGATTGGAGGTGATTTCATCA
>NW_006421706.1:1414-2086 GCF_000296735.1 Chrysochloris asiatica | reverse complement strand
GGGAAATTTTCCACTTGAAAGGACAAGTAGACCAGCCGGGAGCAGCTAGAAAACCAGAAGATACTTCTTGAAGAAGGACCTACAGGAAAAATACAAAACAGTAAGGGCAGTCCGACTGTTACCACAAGAACATGCAGGTTGCTTGCCCAGGAGACACAAGGCAAGTGGTCGGGTCCTGTCAGTGCAAATTCTCTTCCAAGACTAAGACGCAAGGGAAATATACACTTTGATTGGCAACCACGCATGTCACCCAGAAGGGGAAGTGACCGAAGAACATCAATGAAGTGGCGAGCTAAGCCCTACATCGTTCAGCAAATTACTGTGGACTCGGGTGGAGACCTGGTCAGCCAGCAGCAAGGCAAGACCTTGGGACTCATGGGCTCGGAGTCAATGACACAGCCATAGAGGACTAGAATGGAGAGCGGGGTGGCCAGCCGATAAAAAGAGGGCAGACAGACGCAAGAACACCCACACTTGCAGATGATACCCACTTGACCTGGCTGCAGTGACTGGATAAACAGAGCTCAACCTGAAGAAGAAAGAAGAGGAAAAAAGCGTCATCTGATACAATTCAATAAACATGACCTAGCGTAGTGGTTACGAATCGGGCTGCGAACCTTAAGGTCAGTGGTTCGAAACTACCAGCCGCTCCGCGGGAGAAAGATGAGGCTT
>NW_006421706.1:0-469 GCF_000296735.1 Chrysochloris asiatica | reverse complement strand
GACTTCTGGTACCTAGATCTAATCCCCAACCACTGGGATTCTAACTTTTTCTAGTCGATTTGATTCATTCTAACCCTGCCACAAATTATACATTTTTTAAAATTTTTTATCAAACTTACTAGTTTGTCACAGATTTTGTTAGGGTTGGTATACTACTAATATAAATTCTGGTTCATATGAGTGAATTGGTAGTATTTTGTAATTTGGAAAGTCAATTGTTAAAGCATTGTTAGGTGAAATTAGCCACAACAAAAATAAGTTACACGATGTAAATTGCCAAATTATACAGATCAGAAATTTTTTCCTACCATGCTAATTTACCAGAACTCTGCTGCCTAGAGAATTCCAATGCTAGCCACAACCACATCAATTCTAATATTTACTAAGCTACCCTATTCATTTGTTGTTATTGTTGCTAAATGCCATAGAGTCATTTCCGACTCATAGCGACCTGTATAGAGTTTCCTAG
>NW_006421705.1:1277-2431 GCF_000296735.1 Chrysochloris asiatica | reverse complement strand
AGAAAATAATAATAATAATAATAAAGATCAGAGCAGAAATAAATGAGATGGAAAACAGAAAAAAACTATGGAAAGAATCAACAGGACAAGAAGCTGGTTCTTTGAAAGGATTAATAAAGTTGACCAACCACTGGCAAACCTATAAAAGAAAAGAGGGAGAAGACACAAATAACACACATTAGAAACCATATGGGCAATGTCACAATAGAGCTAAAGGAAATCAAAAGGATAATAACAGAATACTATGAAGTGTTGTATTCCAACAAATTTGAAAACTTACAAGAGATGGATACCTTTTTAGAAAAAAAACAACTTACCTAAACTTACAGAGTGAAGTAGAAAACCAGAACAGACTCATAACAAAAGAAGAAATTGATCAGGTCATCCAAAAACTCCCAAACAAAAAATGTCCAGGCCCAGATGGCTTCACGAGTGAGTTCTACCAAACATTCAGGGAAGAGCTGTCACCAATTCTACTCAAATTATTCCAGAAGATAGAGTGGGATGGAAAACTTCCTAATACAGTTTATGAAGCAAGCATAACCCTCATACCAAAACCAGGGAAGGATATCACTAAGAAAGAAAATAACAGACGAGTATCTCTCATTAATATAGATGCAAAAATTCATAACAAAATCCTAGTCAACAAATTCCAGCAGCTCATAAAATAATAATAATAATAATACATCATGAACAAGTGGGTTTTATAACAGGGATGCAAGGATAGTTCAACATTAGAAAAACAATCAATGTAATTCACCATATAAATAAGAAAAAGGAAATGAACCACATGATCATATGAATTGATGCAAAAAAGGCATTTGACACCACTACTGTAAAAGACTAAGAAAAATAACCCATACTAAAGGGGGGTGGATTCTTTGCTTGTTGCTGGGATGTGGAGAGTGGGGAGGGGAAGGTAGAACACAGGGCAGGGAATAGACACAGGATAGTTTAGGTGCTAAGGAGGGATCAATATACAAGAAGAGAGAGGTGAATGGAAGAACAAAGCAGATGGGAGAACGATTAGGCAGGTCTGAATGAGTTAAGTGAGACAGAGGTAAATAATGATGTATGCACAACCTTGGAACAACAGGGCTTTGGGATACAGAGATTGAGACATGGTTGGAATAGGGAGAAGGGGGGAATAATGT
>NW_006421705.1:0-745 GCF_000296735.1 Chrysochloris asiatica | reverse complement strand
CCCCTCAGTGTAAACCCCCTTCCAAGACTAAGACTCAATGGGAATACAAGCTCTGATTGGTGACCATGCTCATCACCGAAAAGGGGAAGTGAGGGAAAAACAGCAATGAAGCTGCAAGCTAAGCCTTACAATGTTCAATAGACTTCTGTGAACCTGGCTAGAGACTTGGTTGGCCAACAGTGTGTGGCAAGACCTGGGGACTCTTGGGCCCAGAGTCAGTAACGTAGCCACTGAGGACTAGAGTGGAGAGGGAAGCATCCAGCTGATAAGAAGAGAGGACATATGCGTAAGAACTCCCGCACTTGCAGATAATACCCACTTGACCTGGCTTCAATGACTGGATGATCAGAGCTCAACCAGAAGAAGAAAGAAGAGGAAAAAAGAAGTAATCTGAAACAATTTGGTGAACTTGACCTACACCTATGGATGCAGTAGCTCAAAAGAGGGAACAAATCCTTACAGCAAGGATCATTCCCACCCCCTCCAAACACAGAGTAGACAGGGATGGGCAACTTGGACGTTGGCTACCCAAAATGGGTAGGGGCTACAAAGACAAGAAGTGACTGGCTTACAAGCTTTCAAAAGGGAACCTAGATTCAGAGGACGTGAAGGAAGGTAGAATCTCCACTGAGTAGTATATAATCTGGCTAGGCGGGGCTGATGAAATGAAATGTGGATAGGTATCTTGTAATACAATAGTGAATAATTGTTATCAGGACTGCTTGTGAGTGTTGGAAATGTAAAG
>NW_006421704.1:1173-2828 GCF_000296735.1 Chrysochloris asiatica | reverse complement strand
AATAGATCTGTGTTGGAAGAAGTACAACCAGGATGGCCAGACTTGGTCTCTCATACTTCAGATACATTGTCAGGGGGACCAGTCGCTGGAGAGGGATATCATGTTTGGTAAATGGTAAATGGAGCATTGGAGAAAATGAGGAAGACCCCTAAAAGATGCATTGGCACAGTGGCAGAAAAAATAGACTCAGGCGTGGCAACGAGTGTGAGATTGGTGCCAGACTGGGCAGTGTTTCATTCTGTTGTGTGTTGGGTGGCTATGAGTAGGAACTAACTTGATGGCACCTAACAACAACAACCATTCCAAAGTAGTCTACTTCTTCTTCCTGATCTGTCTTAGTCTGGAAGCTAAAACCTGTGCACCATGGATGACCCTACTGGTATTTAAACTATCAATGGCATAGCTTCCAGCATCACAGCAACACACAAGCCAGCACAGCACAACTAAGTGACAGACGAGTGGTGGCATGAACTGGGAAGAGCTGCCTTCTCAAAGTAGAGTTGACCATAATGACGTGAATGGAGCAAAGCATTTGGACCATCATTTGCTGATGGGGCACAATTCAAAATGAGGAGAAACAGCTGAAAACATCCATTTATAATCAGACCATGGAATATCAAAGTGTGATTTTAAGAAAATTGGAAGTTGTCAAAAATGAAATGGAACACATAAAGATCTATAAGCTAGGCATTAGTGAGCTGAAATGGACTGGTACTGGCCACTTTGAATCAGAAAACCATGTTTTACTATGCCGGAAACATCAAATTGAAGATAAATGATGTCACATTCATCATTAAAAAGAACATTTCAAGATCTAACTTGAAGCACAATACTGTTGTGATAGTATTTTTTTTTTTTTTTGAGTCAAGAAAACTTTATTGATGCCATAATGCCTGGTAAAACAGTGTGGTCACAATAGAGGATGTTTATTAAAACAAGAAACCAAACTCATTGCTGTCAAATCATTTCTAACTTATAGCAGCTTGATAGAACAGAGTAGCACTGTTTCATAAGATTTTGAAACTGTAAATCTTTACAGGACATACAGCTTCATCTTTCTCCTAAGGAACAGTTCATAGCCTTTTTAGGAGAAAAAATACAGCTAAGTAATATAAATTTAATATACTCCATGCAATATTTCACAATCTTGCCCCAGCTGATCTCCTTCTTATTGGCATAACAACTCATATTCTATAACAAGCACCTGGAACATTATTAGAATATGTGAGAAAAATCATCTTTCCTTTGTGACCTTTATCTTCAATTTGTAGATGTTAGTCTTTTGAGGTCTCATATTCTTTTTCTTGAATGCTTTTGGCAGCTTAGATTATTATGCACCTACTTATGAGCAGGAACCTTGCTTGCTGAAAGTGAAGGAAGACCAGTTAATACCATTATTACTCAAATTTACACACCAACCTCCAAAGCCAGTTATAAAGAAATTGAAGAATTCTATCAGCTTCTACTGGTAGCATAGTGGTTACGAATTGTGTTATGAACCGCAAGGTCAGCAGTTTGAAACTACCAGCTGTTCCATGGGAGGAAGATGAGGCTTTCTGCTCCCATAAAGATTCACAGCCTTGGAAACCCTGTACAGGGTTGCTATGAGTCGGAACCGACTCCACAGCACATAACCACCATCACCATTACCACCA
>NW_006421704.1:0-558 GCF_000296735.1 Chrysochloris asiatica | reverse complement strand
GCATGATAGAATTCTGCAAAATCACTGATTTGTTTATTTCAAATACCTACTTTAGACAGCACAACAGACAACTACACACATGGATCTCACTAGATGGAATACATAGAAATCAAACTGACTACATCTGCAGAAAGAGACGATGGAAAAGCTCCATGTCATCAGTGAAAACAAGGACAGGGGCAGACTATGGAACAGACCATCAATTACTCATATGCAAATTCAAACTGAAGCTGAAGACAATGAAAACAAGTCCATGAGAGCCAAAACATGACCTTGAATATATACCACCTGAATTTAGAGATCATCTGAAGAACAGGTTTGATATATTAAACACTAAAGACCGAAGACCAGAAGAGTTGTGGGATAACATCAAGAGCATTATACAGGTAGAAAGCAAAAAGTCATTAAGAAGACAAGAAAGAAGGAAAAGGTCAAAATGGATGTCAGAAGAGATGCTAAAACTTGCTCTCCAGCATAGAGATGCTAAAGCAAAGGGAAGAAATGAGGAGGTCCAAGAGCCGAACAAAAAATTTCAAAGATCAGCTTAAGAAGATAAAG
>NW_006421703.1:0-2391 GCF_000296735.1 Chrysochloris asiatica | reverse complement strand
TTGTTCTGCTTATCCTGGGTCTCTTTCCTTTCCATATAAATTTTGTTATTGCTTTTTCCATCTCTTTGAAGAATATCGTTGGAATCTGGATTGGTATTGCATTATATGTGTATATTGCTTTGGGCAGTATTGACATTTTCACAATGTTGAGTCTTCCTATCCAGGAAAATGCTTGTTCTTTTGTTGAATACATCTATGTGCTAAACTTCAAGAAGGCACTTGGGAAATGTTCTTGCCCCCAATACATGGATAGTGCAAACTCCGTAACAGACTGCTTGCTGCTTTCCATCAACTATGAGATATAGATTGTTTCCTTAGATCTTTGTCAGTCTACATCCTGTCAGTTAAGATTTTTCGTGAAGTACCTTCAAGTCAGTTCTGACTCAAAGCGACCCTATTTATTGATAGGGTTTCCAGTGAATTGTTGGTAAATTTGAACTGCTAACCTTGTGGTTAGCATATGAGTATCTGACGCTTAATAATCCTCATTAGCCCTTGAAATAGAGCAAGTACAATTACCATCCCCATATTTCAGAAGAGAAAGAGAAGATTTGAATATCATGCTCAAGGTGACACAGCTAGGAAGTTGCAGAGCCTGAGATTGTCTATCTCCAAACTTCCTCCCAGCAAAGCATTTGCAGGCACAGGATGTAAAGTAGCACCTCGGGCTACGAATAAGGGAGATAAGAAAGTGCCAAAGATATCAACTTTCACAATTTTCTTTAGGCATCACCACGCCTTCTCCTCCTACCTCCCACCTCCAGGACAAGAGCTATTGGTGGAAATGAACAAACTCATGCTTTCCTGGTATTCCCTGTCTAACTTCTGGAAGCCCCACCCTCGGCTTTCCTTCTTCAGTGCCTCACCCTGGACTTCTCTAGCTCTTTGCTCTCCTGACTTCTTGAAAACCACTCCATACAGCAGTAATGGCAAGCATGCATGGTGATTAATGTTCCTCAGTCTAATTACAGAGCACTAAAAGTGTGTGGCGCTGCAGGGTAAACACTGGACCGCAAACCACAAGGCTAGAAGTTCAAACCCACCAGCTGCTCCTCAGAAACCCTATACAGGGTTGCTATGAGTCAGACCTACTTGATGGCCCTTAACAACACGAAGTGTTCTATATCCAGATCAGGATGACTTCGATCTCCACTCAGCACCTCTAGTGAGTGGGCCCTACAATTCGCTTTCCTCTCTTCTGGGACTCTCCTTTCTGTCTTTAGGCTTTGTGTCTCAGCTCTATATTCTCTTCTATAGATATTTCTCCTCCCTCTTTTGATTCATTTGCAAGCTTCATGCCAGCTACTTCTCTGAACATGTTCCTTATCCTGAACATGTAGCTCCTCTCTCGTCCCCCTTTGAGATTGACAATTTGACCCTGGAGCAATTTACAGGCATGCAGCAGTGTAGATGGTATTTGACAAGGGGTGGCAGCGCAGGATCGAGTGCTTGTCTGAGATTACATAGCTAAATTACCTGCTGTACAGGATCGCTTTTGTTTATGGAATAGCAGATAATATCGTCTCTTTCCTAGCAGTCTCCAGTTGCTAGGGCTTTCCCCAGTATCAGAAGTACAAATTCCCACTAGACTTAACGCTTGGAAGGGTACCTAGATTTTCAAAGTTGATTTTTAAATGATTCAGTTGGACTTCTTGCACTGTACATTTAAAACACAGACCTTTCAGGAAAATATACTTCATGAATATTCAATTCCCTTTTGCGGATGCAAATGCCTCATTGAGCTGCTATGCACTTCGCTTTTGGTGAAAACAAATGGAAATTTGGTTGATGCATTTTGTCAGATTAGACAAGTTCTCTTTATTTTATTTATTTATTTATTTTAACTTCTTATGTTCCAATGTCTCAAGCTCTTTTTTTATCTCTTGTGCTCTCTGGCATTCTTCCTGGAATCAGGCAATTTTGGAGTGATTCTAAATTTAGGTTTTCACATGCAGTAAGGGCAAATACTGTATTTTTGTGTATGTGAGATGGAATGAATGTCACTGAAAGTCACCTGTTGAATAAAAATGATCCCATTTAAAACAAAGCATCAAGTCCCCACCAGGAACATCTGTTCCTGTCACATTACCTACGGAGGTCCTAAAGGGTCTTCTGAGAGTCTCCAACTCAGCTATGCATGCATGGGTCAGTTCCTGCCTTGGGGGTTGATGTGCTAAGCACTTAGTAGTCTCAGGGTTATCTTTTTTTTTTTTTTTTTAATATAGCAAAGTTGGGACCAGATAGGGCGCAGTACTCTGATGGAGATACTGTGACACCAACCAAGGCAGCGAGTTTATTTTATACACAGCACCAGGGAAGGTGCTTGGGGGCAGGGAAAAGAATAACATCTGTTTGTTTGTTTTTTAACTTGTTACAATTTGTCATTTTATT
>NW_006421702.1:0-2360 GCF_000296735.1 Chrysochloris asiatica | reverse complement strand
TGCAGTGTATTAACCCGCAGTGCCACACTCAGTGGGCTCAAAATGACCACCTTCAGGTTAGCTATCAGGTGCAGACTGTTAGCACCACTGAGGGACCTTTGATCTCAGAGCTCAGATCAACTACTGGATTCCAAAACGACTTGGCTTTCCTACACTGTGCTTTTCTCCCAATTAAAATCTCGGCTAGACTCTGTATTTACCTTCAGATTTTCAAGAGATAAGCAGCTTCATTCCATCACAGCACATAAACACAAAAACAAAGGTTCTGCACAGCATAGAAATAGGAGGAATTTTAAAAGAAATTTAGAACTTTGATTTCTGACCCCAAATATTTTTTAGCAATTACACTGCAATAAGAAAGAAATTACTCTTTCCCCATATGTTAGGCAATTACCCCAATTAAGGATGCCCAAATGTTTTACAAAGCAAAAATATACTGAGATGGATATTAATAACTGATTGCAAAACTCCAGGGCAAGCATCACTGGACCTATTAATCCAAATGATGTATAATGCATGTTTATGGCAAGATTTACTGAACCTCGCAATGTTTTTCATGGCAGTAATAAACCTGAGAATCAGGAGACAGAGTGTGCATGTGTATTTGAAAGAGACGGAAATAGAGGGAGAGAGACAGAGACAGAAAATGTACATAAGCAGACAGACGCCACGTGATATTTAAGCCAAAACCATTACCCTATACAGGGTCACTAGGAGTCAAAACTGACTTGATGGCACTTAAAAAGGAGTAAGGATTACAGTGAAACTAACGATTAAGAATGCCCCACCTTACGGAGGCACAGACCATGATGGGGAGAGATGCAGCGGCTGGGGACTCTGGACTCAAGGAGGGACAGGGGCTGTGTGCTGACGGCTGGGGGGCAGGGTTGCAGAGTATACCCTTTGGTTGTTTGAATGGTTATAGATTCCTGAGTGCTCTGATGTACATAAAAAAAAAAAAAAAAAAAAGCAGAGGGAATGGAAGCAAATGCTGTTCAATGATGACGCATGGAGGGGAGTGTGGTCATTGCAATGAAACGAAATACGATAGGATGAACGTAAAGCTGAAGTTCTCCCATGTAAACTATCACTCCATTCACACTGAAAACTTACTAAAAAGAATGTCCCACCTTACTAGAGGGTGGAACTCAAGTCACCACCCTTAGTTTCCCAACTACAATGTACAGGGCTGCTGTGGAAAAGCTCTCACTCTGGAGCCCACATATGGCTCTTTATGCCTGACCTCCGGTTCCTAGGGGTTTCAGCCATCACCTGACCAGCTTCACCAGTTCCCGCAGCCTTGGTGCATCAACCCCCTGTCATATAACCTGCCAATCTGGGTCCCTCTCAGCCTTGCATTGATCTTTCTAAAAGAAATAATTCATAATAATAATAATTTATAGCAGATTCCCCCAATGTTTGACTTCTTGACTGCTGCTCCTATGGGCATTGGTGGTTGATCCAAGAAGTAAATTCTTGACAACCTCAAATGCTTACAAACTACTAAATTACTCTTCCTTAGGAATGGTTTTAACAAACTTTGTGTATGGGGTTATAGGCTAGTGGGGAATCCCTGGGTGGTACAAATGATTAACATGCCTGGAGGCTAACTGAAAGTTTGGAAGCTCAAATCCACCCAGAGCCACTGTCTTACTTAACTAATGGTGCTATAATTGCAATACTGTAAGTGGTGGCCTTAACAAACAGAAATCCATCCTCTCACAGTTTAGTCCTGGTGTGGTGCTGTGGATTTGAACTGCAATGTCGGCGGTTCAAGCTCACCAGCTGCTCCTTGGAAATCCTATACAGGGTCGCTATGGGTCGGAACCGACTCGACGGCACTTCACAACATAACAGTTTAATAGTCTAGAATTAGGGGGCCTGCTCTAGGAGAAGGCTTTCTCCCTCTGTCAGCTCTGAGGGAAACTGTCATTAATCTTCTCCTGGGTCTAGGAGTTTCTCAAAATAGGGACCCTGAGTCTAAAGAACACACTGGGCTCCTGGTTCTTCTTTCTTGGTAGTAGGAGCTACCTCTGCCCTGCCCTGCCCTGTTCTCTGTTCTCTGCTTTTATCTCTTGTAAGAAAAAGGTGACGCAGGGAAATCCCTTACATAGTATCAGGGCTGTGACCTCATTGAAGGTATTGCATCCCACTCTAATCCCCGTACACCTGATTGCCTGATTACCCTCCATATCAGATTGCATCATGGACATTACTGCACCATTACATAGCTGCCAAACTATGGAGACTCTTGGGCCCAGAGTCAGTGACAGTCTAGTCTCCACAGAGGACTAGGGTGGAGAGTGAAGCGTCCAGCTGATAAGAAGAGAGGACATATGCATAAGAACACCCACACTTGC
>NW_006421701.1:1679-2307 GCF_000296735.1 Chrysochloris asiatica | reverse complement strand
GAAGAATGTAAAAAGTCATTAAGACAACAACAAAGAAGGAAAATATCAAAATGGTTGTCAGAAGAGACACTGAAACTTACTCTCCAGTGTGGAGATGCTAAAGCAAATGGAAGAAATGAGGAGATACAAGAGCTGAACAGAAAATTTCAAAAGTCAGCTCAAGAAGACAAAGTAGCATATTATAACAAAATGTGCAAAGATCTGGTGTCAGAAAACCAAAAGGGAAGAACATGCTCAGCATTTCTCAAGCTTGGAATTAAAGAAAAAATTCAAATTCGACTTTCATTATTGAAGGATTGTCTAGGCAAATTTTTGAATGATGCAGAAAGCATTCAAAAGAAGATGGAAGGAATACTCAGAGTCACTGTACCAAAAGGAAATGGTTGATGTTCAACAATTTCAAGAGGTACCACATGATCAAGAGCCAGTGATGCTGAAGGAAGAAGTCCAATGTGCATTGAAGGAATTGGCAAAGAAAAAGTCTCCAGGAATTGATGGAATAAAAGTTGAAATCTTTCAAAAAGTGAGACGACGCTGGAGGTACTTACTCAGCTCTGCCAAGAAAGTTGGAAGACAACCATCTGGCTGACTGATTGGAAGAGATCCCTATTTGTGCCTATTCCAAAGA
>NW_006421701.1:0-1050 GCF_000296735.1 Chrysochloris asiatica | reverse complement strand
CAAATAATCCAAGATGCAGGTTTTTATGAAGAAAACGTGGCATATCAGGATTGGAGGACAACTCATTAACAACGAGTGATATGCAGATCATACAACCCTGCTTGCTGAAATTAAAGAGGACTTAAAATATTTACTGATGAATATCAAGAGCACAACCTTTGGTATGGATTGCATCTCAATGTAAACAAAACAAAAATACTCACCACTGGACAAATAAACAACTTTCTTATCAACGGAGAAAAGATTGAACTTGTCAAGAACTTTATTCTTCTTGGATCAACTATCAACACTCATGGAAGCAGCAGTCAAGAAATCAGATGCTGTATTGCATTAGTCAAATCTTCTGCACAAGAACTTTTTTAAAGTGTTGAAGAGCAAAGATGTCATCTTCAAGACTAAGGTGTGCCTGACAGAAGTCATGGTATTTTTAATAACCTCTTAAACATGCAAAAGCTGGACAGTGAATAAGGAAGACCATAGAAGAATTGATGGTTTTGAGTTATGGCATTGGATATTGAAAGTACCATGGGTGGCCAAAAGAACAAATAGAACTGTATTGGAAGAAGAAGTTGGAGGCTAAGATGCCCAAACTTCATCTTTCATACTTTGGACATATTATCAGGAAGGGCCAGTCACTGGAGAAGGATATCATGTTTGGTAAGGTGGAGTCCTGGTGTGGTATTGTGGATTAATGTGCCAGACTGCAAAGCCATTTGAACTTCAAGGTTCAAGGTTCAAGTTCAAGCTCACCAGCCGCTCCTTGGAAAGCCTACACAGGTTCACTATAAGTCGGAACTGACTCGACAGAACTTAACAACAACAACAACAACAAGGTGGAGGGTGAGAGAAAAAGAGGAAGACTCCCAAAGAGAATGATTGGCAAAGTGGCAGCATCAATGGTTTCAAGCATGGCAACACTTGTGAGTTCGGCCCCAGATCATGCAGTGTTTCATTCTGTTGTGCGTAGGGTCTCTATGAGTTGGTACTGACTCTATGGCACCTAACAACAATAATAACAAGTCTCTTTCATTTGTCCTTCCTTTGATGAGC
>NW_006421700.1:995-2379 GCF_000296735.1 Chrysochloris asiatica | reverse complement strand
TTGGCCAACCCATCTCATTGGGGGTTTTCTTGTTTTTCTCTGACCCTCTACCTTACCAAACATGATATTCTTTTCTAGCGTCTGGTCCCTCCTGACAATATGTCTGAAGTATGAGAGGCGAAGTTTGGCCATCTTAGCCTCCAAGGAGCATTCTGGCTGCAAATCTTCCAAAACTGACCTCCAACACCGTAACTCAAAAGCATCAATTCTTCTACAGTTTTCCTTATTCACTGTGCAGCTTTCACATGCATATGAAGTTCTTGAAAATACCATGGATTGGGTCAGGTGCACCTTAGACCTCAAGCTGACATCTTTGCTCTTCAACACTTTAAAAAGATCTTGTGCAGCAGATTTGCCTAATGCAATACGTCGTTTGATTTATTAACTGCTGTTTCTGTGAGTGTTGATAGTTAATCCAAGAAGAATGAAGTCCTTCACAACTTCAATCTTTTCTCCACTGCTAAGAATGTTGTTTATTGGTCCAGTTGTGAGGATTTTTTATTTCTTTACATTGAGATGTGATCCATACGGAAGGCTGTGCTCTTTGATCTTCATCAGTAAATGTTTTAAGTCCTCTTCACTTTCAGCAAGCAATGTTGTATCATCTGAAAATCGCAGGTTGTTAATGAGTCTTCCTCCAATCCCGATGCCACAATTTTCTTCATAGAATCCAGATTCTTGGATTATTTGCTCAGCATACAGGTTGAATAAGTATGGTGAAAGAATACAAACTTGTCACACACCTTTCTTCATTTAAAACATTCAGTGTTCCCATATTCTGTTTGAACAACTGCTTCTTGGTCCAGGTACAGATTCATCATGAGCACAGTTAATTGTTCCGGAATACTCATACTTCACAATGTTGTCCATAGCTTGTCATGATCCACACAATTGAAAGTCTTTGTGTAGTCAATAAAGCAGAGGTAAACATCTTTCTGATATTCTCTGCTTTCAGCCAAGATCCATCGGACATCAGCAATGATAGCTCTCGTTCCAAGGCCTCTTCTGAATCCAGCTTGAACCTCTGGAAGTTCTCTGTCAATGTATGATTGTAGCCGTTTCTGTATTTATTACCTTTAGCAAAACCTTACTCTCATGGGATATCAAAGAGATTGTCCGATGATTTCCGCATTCCTTTGAGTCACCTCTCTTTGGAATGGACACAAATATGGATCTCTTCCAATCAATAGGCCAGAAACTTGTCTTTCTAATTTCTTGGCAGTGATGAGTGAGTGCCTCCTGTGCTGCCTCACTTTCTTGAAAGATTTCAGTTTTTATTCCATCAATTCCTGGTGCCTTGTTCTTTGCCAATTCCTTCAATGCACCTTGGACTTTCTCCCGTATCATTTGCTCTTGATCATATGGTACCTCTTGAAATGGTTGA
>NW_006421700.1:0-535 GCF_000296735.1 Chrysochloris asiatica | reverse complement strand
GACAATAGATAGATAGATAGATAGATAGATAGATAGATAGATAGATGATAGAAATTGAATGTCTGGAGTAATGTCAGGAGATTTTGCTCATCTGTTATTTTTCTGGTGTTTGAATTTCTGGTGTTTGAATTTGAGCACAAATATTAATTTGTCCATTTACCTATGACTCATGAGAATGCTAAGCACAAAAGTATGAAACTGAATCCTCATAATCAGTACTATATTCAAGCCCATGGTGTTGAATCACTGCCATAGTCAAGCCCATGGTGTTGCTACTGTGTCAATTCATATCACTAAGGATCTTCCTCACTCTCACAGACTGTACCAAATATTATATCCTCCTCTAGTAACTGATGATTCCTGATAATGTATCTGTATCAACAAGGTGAACAGTGTTCTGTTGTGATCCATAGATGTTTATTGTTTACTCTCATTGGATCTCTAGTATCTTTAAAAACCCTTTGCCCAAACAAGATCACATTCACAGCTATCAGGGGATGGGATTTCAACATGTTTTTTTGGAGGGAACATACTT
>NW_006421699.1:0-2381 GCF_000296735.1 Chrysochloris asiatica | reverse complement strand
ATATCAGATGAGACTCTAAAACTGGATCTCCAGAACAGAGATGCTAAAGCAAATGGAAGAAATGAGGAGGTAAAAGAGCAGCACAGAAATTTCAAAACACAGTTTAGGAAGACAAAGTCAAATATTATGATTAAATTGTGCAAAGACCTGGAGTTAGAAAGTCAAAAGGGAAGAACATGCTCAGTATTTCTCAAGCTGAAAGAACTGATGAAAAAATCCAAGCCTCGACTGGCAACATTGAAGGATTTGAACCACAATCCTGGTGGTTTAACTTGAAAGGACAAGCAGACCAGCCTGGAGTGGCTAGAAGAACAGAAGATACTTCTTGAAAGAAAGACCAGCAGGAAAAATAAAAAAGAATAATGGCAGTCCAATTGACTACTACAAGAACAAGCAAGCTGTTCGCGAGGGAGCCATCAAGGCAAGTGGTCGGGTCCCCTCAGAGAAAACCTCCTTCCAAGACTAAGACTCAAGTGGAATACATGAGCAGGCATGTGGCCTGGCTGGTGACCAACCATGTTGGTCACCGATAAGGGGAAGTGAGGGAAAAACAGCAATGAAGTTGTGAGCTAAGTCTGACCAGGTTCAATAGACACCTGTGAACCTGGGTTGAGACCTGATTGGTCATCAGTATGGCAAGAACTGGGGACTCCTGGGCCCAGAGACAGTGACATGGCCACAGAGGACTAGAATGGAGAGTGAAGTGTCAAACTGATATGAAGTGAAGGAAGGTACACAAGAACACCCATACTTGCAGATGCTACCCACTTGACCTGGCTTCAATGGCTGGATGATCAGAACTCAACTAGAAGAAGAAAGAAGAGGGGGAAAAAGAGTAATTCGCTACAATTTGATGAACTTGACCTATACTTATGGACGTAGTAGCTCAAAAGAGGGAACGTATCTTTACAGTGAGGATCATTCCCAACCCCTCAATACACAGGGTTGACAGGGATGGGCAACTTAGACATTGGCTAACCAAAATTGGGGGCAGGGGCTACAAAGGCAAGAAGTGACTTGCTTACAAGCTTTCAAGAGGGAGCCTAGTTCCAGAGGGTATGGGGGCAGGTAGAATCTCTACTGAGTGGTTTCCAATCTGTTGGGATGGGGTTGATGAAAGGAGATGGGCATAAGAATCTTGTGGTACAATAATAATTGCTATCAGGACTGACTGTGAGGGTCAGAAATGTAAAGGTAGATGTTTTGTAACAAAAGGAGGGGAGTGGTTGATTTTGCAGTCCAGGATCAGAGGTCATTAGGACCAAGTGAGAAGAGCGGAGTATGGGACCTTATCCAGAGGAGCAGTGATGCCAGGGATGGAGGCAGAGACGATGACGTGGAGAGATGGAGCAGCTGGGGACTCTGGACTCAGGGAGGGAGAATGGCTGTGTGCTGATGGCTAGGGGTTAGGCTTGCCAGGTGTACCCTTTGGTTGTTTGATGATGCATGGAGGGGATTGTAATCATTGCAATGAAACAAGATATGATAGGATGAATGAAAAGCTGGTGTTCGCCCATGTAAACTGTCACATAATTCACAATAAAAACTTAAAAAAAAAAAGATTGGTGGTTCAATCTTATCAGCTGCTCCTTGAACACCTTATAGAGGGTCGCAGTGGGGTGGGGGACTGACTCGATGGCACTTAACAACAACAACATTGGGGAAAATATTGAATAATGAAGAAAGCATCAAAAGAAGATAGAAGGAATACACAGTCACTGTACCAAAAAGAAATAATTGATGTTCAATCATATCAAGAGGGAGCATATGATCGAGAACCAAAAATATTGAAGGAAGAAGTCCAAGGTGTACTGAAAGGCATTAGCAAAGAAGGCCTGGGGAACTGATTGAATACAAAATGAAATATTTCAACAAACTGAGGTAGCACTGGGGCACGCACTCATCTATTACAAGAAATTTGGAAGACAGTTACATGGCCAACTGATTGGAAGAGATCCATATTTGTGCCCATTCCAAGAAGAGGTGACCCAATGGAATGCAGAAATCATCAGACAATATCATTAGCATGTATGTAAGTAAAATTTTGTTAAAGATAATTTCAAAATGGCTGCAGCAGTACATTGACAGGGAGCTGCCAGAGGTTCAGGCTGGATTCAGAAGAGGCAGTGGAATGAGGAATTCCATTGCAGATGTCAGATGGATCTTGAATGAAAGCAGAGAATACCAGGAAGATGTTGACCTGTGTTTTAATGACTATGCAACGACTTTCAATTGTGTGGATCAAGACAAGATATGGAACACCTTGCAGCAAATGAGTTGTTGTTGTTAGATGCCATCAAGTTGGTAATGACCCATAGCGACTTATGCACAGCAGAATGAAACACTGCCCGATCCTGGGCCAACCTCACTACTGTTGCCAC
>NW_006421698.1:0-2360 GCF_000296735.1 Chrysochloris asiatica | reverse complement strand
TTGATAAGAATGTTATTCAAATTTATGTAGCAACTACTAAAGCACTATTATTCAAATTTATGTACTATTATTCAAATTTCCACCTCTCCTTTGTCAGTTTGTATTACGTTGGTGTCTTGTGAGTTGCTGTGATTCTGAAAGCTATGACAGCAGCATTTTAAATACCAGTAGGGTCACCCATGGTGGACAGGTTTCAGATGAGCTTCCAGATGAAGACAAACTAGGAAGAAGGAGTGACAAACTACTTCCAAATATTTAGCCACTGAGCATCTTATGAATAGCAGAGAAACACTGTCAGATATAGTGCCAGAAAATGAGCCCCTCATGTTGGAAGGCACTCAAAATGTGACTGGGGAAGAGCTACCTCCTCAAAGTAGTGTTGTCTGTGATGACGTGAATGGAGTAAAGCCCATAGGGCCTTCATTTGCTGATGGGGCACAACTCAAATGAAGAGAAACAGCTGTAAATATCCACTGAAAATCAGAACATGGAATGTACAAAGTATGAATCTGGGAAAATCGGAAGTTGTCAAATATGAAATGTAACACATAAACATCGATATCTTAAGCATTAGAGAGCTGAAATGGACTGGTATTGGCCATTTTGAATCTGACAACCACATGGTTTACTATACCTAGAATGACAAATTTAAGAGGAATGGTGTGGCATTCATTGTCAAAAAGAACATATCCAGATCAGTCATGAGGTACAACGCTGTCTGTGATAGGATAATATCCATGTGCCTACAGGGAAGCCCAGTAACTACTACTATTATTCAAATTTATTCACCAACCACTAAAGCCAATGAGGATGAAATAGAAGAATTCTACCGACTTCTACAATCTGAAATTGATCAAACATGCAATCAAGATGTATTGATCATTACTGGTGATTCAAACGCAAATGTTGGGAGTAAAGAGGAAGGATAAGTAGTTGGAAAATACGACCTTGGTGATAAAAATAATGCTAGAAAATACATGTTATAATTCTGCAAAACCAATGATTTGTTCATTTCAAATACCTTCTTTAGATATCATAACAGACGACTATACACATAGACCTTGCAGATGGAATACATAGAAATCAAATTGACTACATCTGTGGAAAGAGACGATGGGAAAGCTCCATATCATCAGTCAAAACAAGGCCAGGGGTAGACTGTGGAACAGAACATCAATAACTCATTTGCAAATTCAAACTAAAGCTTAAGAAAATGAAAACAAGTCCACAAGAGCCAAAATATGACCTTGACTATATCCCACCTGGGTTTAAAGATCATCTGAAGAACAGAATTGATACCTTAAACACTAAAGACCAAATATCAGAAAAGTTGTTGGATGACATCAAGAGCATCATACAGGTAGAAAGCAAAAAACCATTGAGAAGACAAGAAAGAAGGAAAAGGTCAAAATGGATGTCATAAGAGACACTGAAACTTGCAAATAGAGATGCTAAAGCAAATGGAAGAAATGAGGAGGTACAAGAGCTGAACAGAAAATAGAGATGCTAAAGCAAATGGAAGAAATGAGGAGGTACAAGAGCTGAACAGAAAAGGTCAAAGATCAGTTCAAGAAGATAAAGCCAAATATTACAACAAAATGTGCAAAGATCTGGAGTCAGAAAACCAAAAAGGAATAACATGCTCTGCATTTCTCAAGCCAGGGAACTGAAGAAAAAATTCAAGCCTCGACTTTCATTTGCTGTTGTTAGGTGCCATCAAGTCTGACTTGTACTGACTTTGCACTGACTTACAATGACACTATAAATGACACACTTCCTGGTCATATGCCACCCTCACAAATTTTGCTATGCTTCAGTCCATTGCTGCTACCACTGTGCCAATCCATCTTATTATGTTTTGCCTCTCTTTCTCCAACCTTCTGCTTTACCAAGTATGATGTCCTACTCAAGGGATTTGTCCATCCTGATAATATGACAGAAGTATGACATACAAAATCTGGTCATCATGGCTTCCAAGGAGTTCTGACTGTACTTCTTCCAATACAGATTGATTTGTATTTTGGCAATCCATGGTAGTTTTAATATTCTACCCCAACACCATAACTCAAATACATCAATTCTTCATTGTCAACTTCCTCATAAATATAAGGTTATTGAAAATACCATGGCTTGGGTTATGCACATTTTAGTCCTCTTGATAGCATTGCTCTTCAACACGTTAAAGAAGTCTTGTGTAACAGATTTGCCCAGTGTAATGTGTCGTTTGATTTCTTTATTGTTGCTTCCATGAGTGCTGATGGTGGATCCAAGAAAATGAAGTCTTTGGCAACTTCAATTTTTTTCTCCATTTATCTTGATGGTATTTATTTGTCCAGGGGATAGGATTCTTGTTTTTTTTT
>NW_006421697.1:0-2421 GCF_000296735.1 Chrysochloris asiatica | reverse complement strand
TTAGTCTATTCAAAATTTAGAAAGTATCTTTTCTTATAATTTAATGATTTAGTTTTGTTTGTATTGTTAACCAAACCAACTAAAAAGTATTAAACTGTATAATATTCATTATTGTACTATATAAAAGAACACATAATTATTGAATCAGTATTTTGGATTTTAGACATTAGACATTAGAAATAATTTAATTTAACATTTGCTTTATTTTAAGGAAGAAGGATCTGAGGCTTATGATGACATCACAGCTAGTTATTAGGAGAGCTACAGTCAGAAACGAAATCCTCTATGACTAAAGGCAATGATTATGGGACAGAGAACTGGCTAAATGGTCCCCAGTGGGTCTATGAATTCTTCTTTTCCGCCCCCCCCCCATGAATTTGAGGCTAATGTTGGGTTTTATTTTCTGATTTTAGTCATAATTTCTTCTTTAAATCTATATGGCAGATTAAGTCAAATGCATATAAAAATTCTTGCCTTGCAGGATAAAGCCTGGTCTCTTCTGCTTGTCCTTGTTCACTTATTAATTCATCTTCTGCCATCCCAAACCATGCACTTAATTCTTCATGGAAAATGGAATTAAGAGATAATAAAATTCTTATTTAATCTTTAAGAGTCAGATTGTCACTCTTTAAGAGGACAACTGCCATAAACTTGACAGTCTTTCTGTGACTTCCTGGGGCTAATAATAGTCTATCTCTATTGTTTGAAGGCATTTTGTGCATATTATTATGATATTTCAACTATATGGTAAGCTGTCCAACTACATGGTAAGCAATTTGGAAGACCACATTGGAACAATGATGCTCAATAATTTTGTAAGTTGTTCTCATCATTTACATTATGTCATCAATTTCATATTTACTTGTGAGTCCAAAATCTATATGTTCCCTCTAAATATCTTGAATATAAGACCTTATTATCACTGTACTTTGTAGCCAAGGAGCCCTGGTGGTGCTGTGGGATAAGCATTGAACTGTTAACAGCAAGATCAGTGGTTCAAATTCACCAACTACTCTGAAAGAGAAAGATGAGATTGTCTGCTCCCCCCAAAATATATAGTCTTGGAAACACTATACAAAGTTGTTCTGAGTTTGAATCAACTCAGGCAATGGATTTGTGTTTGGGTAGCTTGTAACTAGTTCTTCTGTCATTTCATTTATCACAGTACATTGGATCATACTCCACAATGTCAAATATTGATTAAAGATTTTTATATAACTAATTTATATCTAATTGGAGTCCTGGTGTCGTGCTGTGGGATAAGCACTGGACTACTAACCACAAGATTGGTGGTTCAGATCCACTAGTCACTCCTTAGAAACCCTATACAGGGTGGCTAGGAATCGGAATTGACTAAACGGCACTTAACAACAAGTGTTATATATAGAGCATTAGAAGCATGGGTTATGATTTGACTGCTAATCAAAAGGACAGCAGTTCAAATCTTCCAGCCACTCCAGGGAAGAAAGATGAGGCTTTCTGCTCCCATAAAGATTTACAACCTTGGATACTCTATATTGGGGTCACTATGAGTTGGAAATGACCTGGTGGCATGCGGCAGCAGCAACATCAATTATTACATACCAAAACAACATTCAAACACTCATTTGTTGGTTTGTCATACTGTGGTGGCTTGTGTGTTGCTGTGATGTTGGAAACTATACCATCCTTATATTAAATATCAGCAGGGTCACATAGACTGGATAGTTAGCCACTGGAAACCTTGTGACTAGCAGTGGACCATTGTTAGATATAGTGTCGGAAAATAAAAATTTATTAAAAAAAGCAGCAGAACATTGTCAGATTTAGTGCCAGAAGATGAGCCCTCAAGTTGGAAGTCACTCAAAATATGACTGCCTTCGTAAACAAAGTGGAACAAAGCTTTCTGGACTTTTATTTGCTGCTGGGGCAAAACTCAAAATGAGAAGAAACAGCTATAGACATCCATGAATAATCAGAATGTAGAATGTACAAATTATGAATCAAGGAAAGATGGAAGTTGTCAGAAATAAGGTAGAACATATACAGAACGATATTGTAGGCATTAGTGAGTTTAAAAAGACTGGTATTGGTCATTTTGAAATTGACAATGATATAGCTTACTATACCAGGAATGACAAATTTAAGAGGAGTGGCATTACATTTCTCATCAAAAAGAACATTTTACCTCCTCCAAGACTAAGACTCAATGGAAATACATGAGCAGATATGTACTTTGACTGGTGACCATGTTGGTCACTGATAAGGGGAAGTGAGGGAAAAACGGCAATGAAGCTGCAAGCTAAGCCCTATCACGTTCAGTAGACTCCTGTGAACCCTGGTGGAGACCTGGTTGGCCAGCAGTATGGCAAGACCTCTGGACTCCTGGGCCCAGAGTCAGTGACATAGCCACAGAGGACTAGAGTGGAGAGTGAGGTGTCC
>NW_006421696.1:1875-2363 GCF_000296735.1 Chrysochloris asiatica | reverse complement strand
CCTGATGCCACATTTTTCTTCATAAAATCCAGCTTCTCAGATCCTTTGCTCAGCATACAGGTTGAGTAAGTATGGTGGAAGAATGCAACCTGTCACACACCTTTCTTTATTTTAGTTCATTCAGTGTTCCCATGATCTAGTCTAACAACTTCCTCTTTGTCTATGTACAGATTCCTCATAAACACAATTAAGTGTTTTGGAATACTCATACTTTGCAATGTTGTCCATAGCTTGTCATGATTCACACAATCAAAAGCCTTTGTATAGTCAATAAAGCACAGGTAAACATATTTCTGATATTCTCTGCTTTCAGCCAAGATCTACCGGACATCAGCAATGATATCTGTCATTCTGTGGCCTCTGCTGTACCTGGCTTGAACCTCTAGAAGTTCTCTGTCAATGTATGCTTTCAGCCATTTCTATATTACCTTTAGTGAAACTTTAATCGCATTGTTTTTCAAAGAGATTGTCTGATGATTTTCTGCATT
>NW_006421696.1:0-553 GCF_000296735.1 Chrysochloris asiatica | reverse complement strand
TTCATTGGTCTCTCACTGTCCATTCTGGTGACTAGATGGGGTACCTGGGCTAGTGTACACCCTGCCCCCACCCCAGGAGGGTTTTACTGCGCATGCACACAGATATCAAAATTTAAAGAGACAGTTTCCACTTAAAACCAAATGGCCACAGCTGTCCCTGAACTGTTTATAGCTAGAAAAAAGGCCTGAATGTGGAATGTGGAATGGAACAGCCAGACTAAAAAGGAAACAGGCTTAAAATTAAATCCTGAGTTACGTCATAATGACCAACAGTGGCATCTTGAACTATCTCAGGAAGAAGAGTAAAAAGGGAAGCCCATCTCCTGATCTTATCTATCTGGTAGCAATCATAAAGCATAAAAAATACCAAAATACACACCCATCTAAGTATTAAGGCCACAGATAACTCCTGAATATCCCCCAAAAGCAAAGAGATGACTATATCAGGACATGTCCAGAAATTAGATAAAGTGACTGAGGCAAATGAGCTGGAAGTAGATCTATACTACATACTGGAAGATGAGCAGGCTTTGGAAATGCCTGAGAAGGAATT
>NW_006421695.1:0-2417 GCF_000296735.1 Chrysochloris asiatica | reverse complement strand
AATGTAATGAAACAAGCTATATGAATGGTTGAATGTGAAGCTGATGATGTGCCCTGTAAACTTTCACTCAATGCAAAATAAAAACATTTAATTAAAAAAAAAAAACCCTCCAATATGGCAAGAGCCAATACCATCTGATATTCACTAGTGAAATATCTACAACCAACACCTGTTAAAAAAAAAAAAATGCTTTGAATTGAATTGTATGAGCAGTGAACAGAGAATCCCATATCCTGATCACACCTATCAGTTGGCATTTGGAGAGTGCTTAAGAATACACTAACATATATTCATCTAATTAAGACAAATAAAACAACACCACAATGCCTAAAAAATAGAATAAAATTTCTGCTCTTGTGCAGAAAAATGACAGAGTTACTCAAACATACGACCAAGAGGAAGAGCTAGAAATTGCTTTGGAGATAGAAGAGGCTTTGGAATTATCTGAAAACAAATTCAGGAAAATGGTGTTGAGGTGCATCCAAATGTTCCACAGAAAGGTCAAAGGAAATAAGGAAGAAGTCATAAAAGCACTAAAGGAACAATCAAACAAAATAGAGATAGCATTGGATGCAATACAAAACCTGAAAAAGGAGGTCCAGATAACCAATACTAAAATATTAGAAATAGACAATACACTGAAAGAGCAGAAGAGTATAATTGAGTAAACAGAAGCCAGAATTAGCAAGCTTGAAGATAAATCTCTCAATACTGTAAGAAAGAAAGACAAGCAGAAAAAAAGAATGAAAACAATCTAAAGAAAATGTTCGTGTGGGATAACAAGAAAAGGAATAACCTGAGGCTGATTGGAATTCCAGAATACAAAAAGACAAAGAAAATGACAGAAGAGATAGTCTAAGAACTGCTTGAAGAAAATTTCCCTAACATCTTGAAAGACAAGAAGATAAGCACTCAAGAAGTTTAACAAGCCCCAAGCAGAATAAATCACCAAGACATATCATAATCAAACTCTCAAAAATCAAAGACAAAGAAAGAATCCTGAAAGCAGGTAGGGAAAAAAGAAATGTTATCTACAAACGAAAACCAATAAGATTAAGCTCTCATTCTCAGCAGAAACCATGCAGTCAAGAAAGAAATGCAAGACATATACAAAACTCTGAAACACAAACAAACAAACAAACAACCTGCCAACCAAGAGTCATTTACCCAGCAAAGATATCAATCAAATATGATGTGGAAATCAGAACTTTTCAAGATAAACAGAAATTACAGGGTTTCGCAAAAGTCAAGCAAACATTTTAAAATATACTAAAGGTAGTTCTTTGGACTGAGAACCAACAAGAGCAGACAACAACCAGAGACTGACATTAAATGGCAACACCACCCTTAATTCAGTCCAGATATGGAGGAGTCCATATCAGAACAAAACTACAAGAATGAAATTAGGGGATCTACGATGTCAGTGTATGTCCAGGACAACTACAAAGTTCAAGAAAGTGAAAAGTGTAGTAACAGATCCAAGAGGTCATGTAGCTTTCAGGACGAAACAGACTGTTTAAAATGAGAAAGAAGTTAATAAAGTACAGGGTAACCTCAAGGAATAGTAATACATCTCCACATTAAATTAAAAAAAGGAAAATGCAAGATAATTTTGGAAACATTAAAACTATGAAGAAATTAATAATGGAACACACACAAAAATAAACTCAGCACAGAAAAAAAGCATGAGAGACAAAGAAACCAGCAGCAGCACAGAAGACAGGCAGCATGATGACAGCAATTAATCCATGCCTATCAATTTAATTGAGAAGACAAGAAAGAAGGAAAAAGTCAAAATGGATGTCAGAAGAGACACTGAAACTTGCTCTCCAGCGCAGAGATGCTAAAGCAAATGGAAGAAATGAGGAGGTCCAAGAGCTGAAAAGAAAATTTCAAAGATCATCTCGAGAAGATAAAGCCAAATATTACAATAAAACATGCAAATATCTGGAATCAGAAAAACAAAAAGGAAGAACATGCTCAGCATTTCTCAAGCTGGGGGAACTGAAGAAAAAATTCAAGCCTCGACTTTCATTATTGAAAGATTATCTGGGCAAATAATTGAATGATGCAGCAAGCATCAAGAGAAGATGGAAGGAATACACAAAGTCACTGTACCAAAAGGAAATGGTTAATGTTCAACTGGTTCAACAGGTAGCATATGATCAAGAACCAATGATACTTAGGGAGGAAGTCCAAGGTGCATTGAAGGAATTGGCAAAGAACAAGGTACCAGGAACCGACGGAA
The DNA here is from genome assembly GCF_000296735.1 of Chrysochloris asiatica. Lineage (NCBI taxonomy): Eukaryota > Metazoa > Chordata > Mammalia > Afrosoricida > Chrysochloridae > Chrysochloris > Chrysochloris asiatica. The sequence goes on along the minus strand of NW_006421695.1, from coordinate 169 downwards.
TAAAAATAGAAATCTTTCAAGAAAGTGAGGCGGCACAGGAGGCACTTGTGCATCTCTGCCAAGAAATTTGGAAGACAACTATCTGGCCGACTAATTGGAAGAGATCCTTATTTGTGCCCATTCCAAAAAGAGGTGACCCAACGGAATGTGGAAATCATTGGACAATCTC
>NW_006421694.1:0-2427 GCF_000296735.1 Chrysochloris asiatica | reverse complement strand
CTGGAATATTCATACTTTGCAATGTTGTCCATAGCTTGTCATGATCCACACAATTGAAAGCCTTTGCATAGTCAATAAAGCACAGGTAATTATGTTTCTGATATTCTCTGCTTTCACCCAAGATCCATTGGACATCAGCAATGATATCCATCATTCCACGGGGTCTTCTGAATCTGGCTTGAACCTCTGGAAGTTCTCTGTCAATGTATGCTTGCAGCCATTTCTGTATTACCGTTAGTAAAACTTTACTCATATGGTATATCAGAGATACTTTCTGATGATCTCCACATTCCATTGGGTCATCTCTCTTTGGAATGGGCACAAATATGGATCTCTTCCAATCAGTCAGCCAGATAGTTGTCTTCCAAATTTCTTGGTAAAGATGAGTGAGTGCCTCCAGTACCGCCTCACTTTCTTGTAAGATTTGAATTTTTAGTTCATCAATTCCTGGAGCCTTGTTCTTTGCCAATTCCTTCAATGTACCTTGGACTTCCTCCTTCAGTATCATTAGCTTTTGATCATATGCTACCTCTTGAAACAGTTGGACATCAACCATTTCCTTTTGGTACAGTGACTCTCTGTATTCCTTCCATCTTCTCTTGATGCTTTCTGCATTATTCAATAATTTGCCCACAGAATCCTTCAATAATGAAAGTCAAGTCTTGAATTTTTTCTTCAGTTCCCCCAGTTTGAGAAACTGAGCGTGTTCTTCCTTTTTGGTTTTCTGACTCCAGATTTTTACACATTTTGTTGTAATATTTGGCTTTATCTTCTCAAGCTGATCTTTGAAATTTTCTGTTCAGCTTGTGTACCTCCTCATTTCTTCTATTTCCTTTAGCATCTCTACACTGGAGAGCAAGTTTCAGTGTCTTTTCTGTCATCCATTTTGACCTTTTCCTTCTTTCTATCTTCTTAATGACTTTTTACTTTCTTCCAGTATGATTTTTTGATGTCATCCCACAAATCTTATGGTCCTCAGTCTTTAGTGTTTAACGTATCAAATCTTCTCTTCAGATGATCTCTAAATTCAGATTGGATATATTCAAGGTCATATTTTGGCTCTCATGGACTTGTTTTGTCTTCAGCTTCAGTTTGAATTTGCTTATGAGTAATTGGTGGTCTGTTCCACAGTCTGTCCCTGGCCTTGTTTTGACTGATGATATGGAGCTTTTCCATCATCTCTTTCTGCAGATGTAGTCAATTTGATTTTTATGTATTCCATTTGGTGAGGTCCATGTGTATAGTCATCTCTTATGCTGTCTAAAGAAGGTATTTGCAATGGACAAATAATTTATTTTGCAGAATTCTATCATGTGAGCTCCAGCATCATTTCTATCACCAAGGCAATATTTTCCAACTACTGATCCTTCCTCTTTGCTCCCAACCTTTGCATTCCAATACATGTTGATTGATGTTTGATCAATTTCAAATTGTAGAAGTTGGTAGAATTCTTCTATTTCATCCTCACTGGCTTTAGTGGTTGTTATGTAAATTTGAATAATAGTGGTATTAACCGGTCTTCCCTATAGGCACATGGATATTATCCTATCATATCGTTGTACCTCATGACTGATCTGGATATGTTCTTTTTGACAATGAATGTAACACCATTGCTCTTCAAATTGTCGTTCCCGGCATAGTAAACCATGTGGTTGTCACATTCAAAATGGCCAATACCAGTCCATTTCAGCTCACTAATACCTAAGATATTGATATTTATGCATTCCATTTCATTTTTGACAGTTTCTAATTTTCCTAGATTCATAATTCATACATTCTATGTACTGATTATTAATGAATATTTACAGCTACTTCTCTTCACTTTGAATTATGCCCCATCAGCAAATGAAGGTCCTGTGGGCTTTACTCCATTCACGTCATCACAGTCAACTCTGCTTTGAGGAGGCAGCTCTTCACCAGTTCCATTTTGAGTGCCCTCCAACCTGAGGGGCTCATTTTCTGGCACTATATCTGACAGTGTTTATCTGTTATTCATACGGTTTTCAGTGTAAATATTTGGAAGTAGTTTGTCACTCCTTCTACCTAGTCTATCTTCGTCTGGAAGCGCATCTGAAACCTGTCCACCATGGGTGACCCTACTTTTATTTTTATTTTTAAGTACTGGTGGCATAGTCCATAATCGCAGCAACTCTACCTAGTCTATCTTCGTCTGGAGGCTCATCTGAAACCTGTCCACCATGGGTGACCTTGCTTTTATTTTTTTAAATACTAGTGGCATAGTTTACAGAATCACAGCAACTCACAAGCCACCACAGTATGACAAGCTGACATAATAATAATAATAATAAGCTAAATGGTAGTATAGTGGTTACGAATCGGGCTGCGAACCTCAGGGACAGCAGTTCGAAACTACCAGCTGTTCTGCGGGAGAAAGATGAGGCTTTCTGCTCCCGTAAAGATTTACAG
>NW_006421693.1:1942-2552 GCF_000296735.1 Chrysochloris asiatica | reverse complement strand
CATCAAATTGTATCAGATTACTCTTTTTTTCCTCTTCTTTCTTCTTCTAGTTGAGCTCTGATATCCAGTCATTGAAGCCAGATCAAGTGGGTATTATCTGCAAGTGTGGGTGTTCTTATGCATATGCCCTCTCTTCTTATCAGCTAGCTGGACTCTTCACTCTCCACTCTAGTCTTCTGTGGCTATGTCACTGACTCTGGGCCCAAGAGTTCCCAGGTCTTGCTACACTGCTGGCCAACCAGGTCTCCACCTAGGTTCACGGGAGTCTATTGAACATTGTAGGGCTTAGCTCGCAGCTTTATTGCTGTTTTTCCCTCACTTCCCCTTATCAGTGATGAACACAATCAGAGCATGTATTTCTATTGAGTCCTAGACTTAAAAGGGGGTTTGCCCTAAGGGGACCTGACCACTTGCCTTGCTGTCTCCTGGGCAAGCAACTTGCTTATTCTTGTAGTAATCAGTCAATCTACCTATATTGTTTTGTATTTTTCCTGTCAGTCTTTCTTTCAAGAAGTATCTTCTGTTCTTCTAGTCACTCCAGGCTCGTCTGCTTATCCTTTCAAAGTGGAAATTTCCCACCTCAGAAGAACCTGGATGGGGTTCAGGATTC
>NW_006421693.1:0-736 GCF_000296735.1 Chrysochloris asiatica | reverse complement strand
TGTTATGGCTCATATTTCTTGTGGGTAAATACCAAGTAGAGGAAATGCTGGATCATAAGGTATTTCTATTTCCAACCTTTTGAGGAAGTGCCATATTCCTTTCCATAGAGGTTGGACCACTTTTCAATCCCATTAGCAATGCAGGAGCGTACTAGTCTCTCCACATCCCCACCAGCATCTATTGTCCTCTACTTTTTTAGAAGTGCAGCCAGAGTGCTCCTTGGAGGCCAGGATGGCCAAATTTCGTCTCTTATACTTCAGATATATTGTCAGGAGGGACCAGTCACTGGAGAAGGATATCATGTTTGGTAAGGTGGAGGGTCAGAGAAAAAGAGAAAGACCCACAGAGAGATGGGCTGGTTAAGTGGCAGCATTGATGGACTCAAGCGTGACAACAGTAGTGAGGTTGGCCCAGGATCGGGCAATGTTTCGTTTTGCTGTGGATAAGGTCACTATGGGTCGGTACCAAGTCAATGGCACCTAACAACAGCAATAACTTTTTTGATATTTGCTATTATTGCCAGTGTAAGATGATATCTCGTTTTGATTTACATATCTCTAATGGTTAGTGATCGTGAACATTTCTTCATATGTTTGTTGGCTGCTTGGTTCTCCTTCTTGGTGAAGTGCCTGTTCATGTCCTGCGCCCATTTTCAATTGGGTTATTTGTCTTTTTCTTGTAGAGGTGTTGTAGTTTCCTATATATTTTAGAAATGAGTCCCTTGTCTGATGTGTC
>NW_006421692.1:1685-2216 GCF_000296735.1 Chrysochloris asiatica | reverse complement strand
TTAAGTCTTCCTATCCAGGAGCATGGTAAATTTTTCCATTTTTTTAAGTCTCTTTTGGTTTGTTGTAGTAGTATTCTGTAGTTTTCTTTGTATAGGTCCTTTGTTTCTCTGGTTACATTTATCCTAGATACGTCATCCTTTGCATGGCTATTGTAAATGGTATTGTATCCCTAATGTCCTTTTCAGCACTGTCCTTATTGGAATAGAGGAATCCAACTGATTTTTGGATGTTGATCTTATACTCTGCCACATTGCTGAATCCTCCAATGTAGTCTAGTAGCTATTTTACTGAGTCTTTGAGGTTTTCCATTAGGATCATATCGTCTACAAATAGAGAGAGTTTTACTTCCTCTTTGCTAATACGGATGCCCTTGATTTCCCTATCTTGCCAAATAGCTTTGGCTAAGTCCGTGAGCACAATATTGAATAGGAGTGGTGACAAAGGGCATCCTTGTCTGGTTCCTGTTCACAGAGGGAATGCTGTTGGTTTTGTATACATGCTATTTATTGTGTTGAGGAATTTCCCTTCAA
>NW_006421692.1:0-647 GCF_000296735.1 Chrysochloris asiatica | reverse complement strand
TTTTATAGCATTGTGGTCTGAAAAGACGTTGTATAGTATTTTGATGTTTGTAAATTTATGGAGGCTTGCTTTGTGACCTAATACATGATCAATTCTGGAGAATGTTCCATGTGCACTGAAAAATAATGTATATTGTGCTGTTGTTGGTTTGAATTCTCTGTACACATCTATGAGGTCAAGTTGGTTGATTGTGCTGTTTAGTTCCTCAGTAGCTTTGTTGAGTGTCTTTTTGGTTGTTCTACCCATTTTTGAAAGTGATGTATTAAAATCCCCCATTATAATTGTAGATTTATCTGTTTCTTTCTTCAATTCAAGTGGTGGTCAGTGGTTATGTGCCGTTGAGTCAGTTCTGACCCATAGCGACCCTGTATAGGGTTTCCGAGGCTATAAATCTTCACGGAAGCCGAAAGCCTCATCTTTCTCCCACGGAACAGCTGGTTATTTCGAACTGCGGACCTTGAGGTTCACAGCCCGATTCATAACCACTATGCTACCAGAGCTCCTTTCAATTCTAGTATTGTTTGCTTTATATATCTTGATACTCTTTCATTCGGAGTGTAGATGTTAATTATGGTTATTTCATCTTATTCAATTGACCCTTTGATCATGAGATATTGTCCTTCTTTATCTCTTATACTGGTTTTATC
>NW_006421691.1:2689-3305 GCF_000296735.1 Chrysochloris asiatica | reverse complement strand
GGTATCTGTTAGTATTTGGATATGTTGGACTTATCAGCCATGTAGCCAGCTCGCTGTGTACGAGCATGTTGGACTCATCTACCTTGTAGCTAGACATCTATATATACACATGTTGGACTCATCAGCCATGTAGCCAGCACTATCTGTATGAACATGTTGGACTCATCTTCCTTGTAGCTAGTTCTCTATATATACACATGTTGGACTCATCTGCCATGTAGCCAACTCTCAGTATATGGACATGTTGGACTCATTTGCTTTGTAGCTAGTCTTCTATATATACACATATACATATTCTGTATATGGACATTTTGGTCTACTCTGCCATGTAGCTAGCTCTCAGTATATGGATACGTTGGACTCATCTGCCATGTAGATAGAACTCTGTGTATGGAAATGTTGCACTACTCTGCCAAGTAGCTGTCTATCTGTATATGGACATTTTAGACTTGTATTCCATGCAGCTACCTCTGTGTGCATGGATATGTTGGACTGATCTGCCATGTAGGTAGCTTTCTGTATACGAACATATTCTAGTTTTCTGTTATGTAGCTAGCTCTCTGTATATGGACATGGGGTACTCATCAGCCATGTAGCCAGATCTCTCTGTATGAAC
>NW_006421691.1:0-554 GCF_000296735.1 Chrysochloris asiatica | reverse complement strand
GACTGATCTGCCATGTAGGTAGCTCTGTGTGTATGAACATTTGGACTTGTCTGCCATACAGCTAGCTCTCTGTATATGGTCATGTTGGACTCATCTGCCATGTAGAAAGTACTCTGTATATGGACATTTTGGACTCATCTGCCATGCACCTAGCTCTCTGTGCATGGATATGTTGGACTCATCTGCCATGTAGGTAGCTCTCTGTATATGGACATATTGGAGTTGTCTGCTATGAAGCTAGCTCCCTTGTATATGGACATGTGGTATTTCTCAGCCAGGTATCCAGCTCTCTATATAAGAACATGTTGGACTCATTTGCATTGTAGCTACTCCTCTATAAATACACATGTTGTACTCATCTGCCATGTAGCTAACTCCCAGTATATGGACTGTTGGAGCCATCTGCCATGTAGCTAGAAGTCTGTGTATGGAAATGTTGCACTACTCAGCCATGTTGGTATCTCTCTGTGCATGGATATGTTGGACTGATCTGCCATGTAGTTAGCTCTCTGTATATGAATATATTGGACTTGTCTGCTATGTAGGTATTGTTG
>NW_006421690.1:0-2430 GCF_000296735.1 Chrysochloris asiatica | reverse complement strand
GGCCCGTGTTTTAACTGGATTGTTTGTCTTGATGTAATTGAGGTGTCAAAGTTTTCTATAAATTTTAGAGACGTAGCCCTTGTGAGTTATATCGCTGCCAAAAAAAAAAAAAAAAAAGTTCCACAGTCTGTAGATTCTCTTTTTATTCTTTTGGGGAAGTCTATTGCACATTTCAAGATATATTGTGAAGTACAATGCTCTCTATGATAGCATAATATCCATATGACTGCAAGGAAGACCAGGTAATACCATTGTATTTCAAATTTACACACCAACCACTCAAAACAGTCTTGATGAAATTCAAACATTCTAACAGTTTCTTCAACCTGAAAGTTATCAAGCATGCAATCAAGATGCACTGATAATTACTAGTAATTAAATGTGCAAAAACTATGTGGGACCAATGTACAGTTCCCTCCAATTTTACCAGGGGGGAAGAGAATCAAACACAAAATCATCCCAAGGCCAATTCCTATGAGCAGAGGTCAGATATGCTTCCACTCTACAACCTCTTTACCCTATTCTGATACCAAACATCCATCCCACAGCACACCCTGCTTCAAATTTGTGTTCTATAATCTACTGCAATAACCACACAGACCTCATAACAATACTCACAATTTTTGGGTGTATTAGGGAAGTGAACAGGGCACAATTCAGAATCAAAACAAACTCAGGAAACAACAGTTCTTCAGTCAGGAATGCCTCTAGTCTGCCATCCTGTAGGCATGTCTCACCTTTGTCTTGGGCTCCTCAGCCATGTGGTCCCTTGGCCTCTGCCCTACTTGAACACATGTTACAAAGTTCTTTTAGCCAATCTGGAAATTCCCAAAGAGTACCTTCTTCAAGCCAGTCTCCTACCCATAAGCACTCAGCTTTACTTAGTTCATAGGTTAGAGCCCCAAGCTGCTCTGACTCTAAATGTCATCACCTCTGCTGTAGCCTCTGCAGTTGCTTCTTGCCATCTCATTTTTCCATCATCTCTGAAGTCATGGTTTCTCTAGGTAAAGTTCTCAAATGTTACTCATATTTTTCCTTTTTATGGTCCTGGGATCATTTTGTCTCTGCTTCTGAAATGATTCCTTTTAGACTTAGCTGGAGGGCAAAACTAACCAATCTCAGCCTTGGAGTTTTGTATACCTTTTTTTGCATGGTCGCACCCAATTACTTGATGAGAATTAAGAAGACTTTGGATAAAAAAGCCATATCAAATAAATTCAAGGCACCACAGAATGCAAAGTTTGGACATAAATAGGAAGGATCAGTATTTGGAAAATAGGGCCTTGATGATAGAAATTATGCAGGATATCACATGATAGATCACACTTCACAAGAAAAGTGATTTATTCATCACAAATATCTTTTGAAAACAGCATAAAAGGTGATTGGTCATACACATGGACTTCACCAGATAGAGTAAATAGGAATCAAATTGACTAAATCTGTGGGAAGAGATGGTGGAAAAGTTCAATGTCAACAGCCATAACAGCTGTGGAACTGACCATCAATGGTTTATATAAAAGTTAAGGCTGAAGCTGAAGAAAATTAAGTTAAAACTTGAATATGTATATATATATATACATATTCAAGTTTTAACTTAATTTTCTTCAGCTTCAGCCTTAACTTTTATATAAACCATTGATGGTCAGTTCCACAGCTGTTATGGCTGTTGACATTGAACTTTTCCACCATCTCTTCCCACAGATTTAGTCAATTTGATTCCTATTTACTCTATCTGGTGAAGTCCATGTGTATGACCAATCACCTTTTATGCTGTTTTCAAAAGATATTTGTGATGAATAAATCACTTTTCTTGTGAAGTGTGATCTATCATGTGATATCCTGCATAATTTCTATCATCAAGGCCCTATTTTCCAAATACTGATCCTTCCTATTTATGTCCAAACTTTGCATTCTGTGGTGCCTTGAATTTATTTGATATGGCTTTTTTATCCAAAGTCTTCTTAATTCTCATCAAGTAATTGGGTGCGACCATGCAAAAAAAGGTATACAAAACTCCAAGGCTGAGATTGGTTAGTTTTGCCCTCCAGCTAAGTCTAAAAGGAATCATTTCAGAAGCAGAGACAAAATGATCCCAGGACCATAAAAAGGAAAAATATGAGTAACATTTGAGAACTTTACCTAGAGAAACCATGACTTCAGAGATGATGGAAAAATGAGATGGCAAGAAGCAACTGCAGAGGCTACAGCAGAGGTGATGACATTTAGAGTCAGAGCAGCTTGGGGCTCTAACCTATGAACTAAGTAAAGCTGAGTGCTTATGGGTAGGAGACTGGCTTGAAGAAGGTACTCTTTGGGAATTTCCAGATTGGCTAAAAGAACTTTGTAACATGTGTTCAAGTAGGGCAGAGGCCAAGGGACCACATGGCTGAGGAGCCCAAGACAAAGGTGAGACATGCCTACAGGATG
>NW_006421689.1:0-2402 GCF_000296735.1 Chrysochloris asiatica | reverse complement strand
CATAGCGACCCTGTACAGGGTTTCCGAGGCTGTAAATCTTTACGGGAGCAGAAAGCCTCATCTTTCTCCCGCGGAGCAGCTGGTCGTTTCGAACTGCAGTCAAGAAATCTAATGATTGGGCAAATCTGCTGCACAAGTTGCCATTTAGAGGACTAGGAGTGCCTGACCCAAGTCATTGTATTTCCAATCACCTCATATGCATGTGAAAGCAGAACGAAGGGTAAGGAAGACTGAAAAAAGATTCAATGCCTTTGAATTGTGATGTTCCTGAAAACCACTAAACTGCCAGAAGGATGAACAAATCTGTCTTGAAAGAAGTACAGTCAGAATACTCCTTAGAATCGTGAATGAAGGATGGCAAGATTTTGCCTCATGCACATTGGACAAGTTACCAGGAGACCCCAGTCCCTGGGGAAGTATGTAAAGTAGACAGAGGGTCATCAAAAAAGAGGAAGACCCTCGATGAGATGAGTTGACACAGTGACTTCAACAATGTCCTCAAACATAGAAACAATTGTGAGAATTGCACAGGGCCAGGAAATACTTCATTCTGTTGTACATAGGATCACTCTGAGTCTGAACTAATTGGATTGCACCTAATAGCAACAACAACACATGGAAACACCATTAACAAGAGCCAACTGGGGAATAATTGTTGTTAAGGGCTTTCAAGTTGGTTCATTTTGTTGTTGTTGTTATGTGCTGTGGAGTCAGTTCCAACTCATAGGGAGGGTTTCCGAGGCTGTAAATCTTTACGGGAGCAGAAAGCCCCATCGTTCTTCCGCGGAACAGTTGGTAGTTTCGAGCTGCTGACCGTGAGGTTCGCAGCCCGATTCGCAACCACTACGCTACCAAAGCTCCTTCAAGTTGGTTCATAGTAACCCGTATAGGGTTTCCAAGGAGCGGCTGATGAGTTGAAAGCACTGACCTTGTGATTCAAATCAAACTTGTGATTCTGTACTTATGCTACAGTGCCATACCAGGACTCTGATATTAGGTGTGGTACCTTAAAATAATCACCATCCACACCTTGGAAACCTATACAGGGTCGCTATGAGTCGGAAATGACTCACCGGCGGTTAACAACAACAAAATAAAGAAATTATATAAACAATAACAGTATAAAGAAATTATCAAAATATAAAGAACAATATAAATAAATTCTGTAAATACAAACAATATAAAGACATTATCAAAATTAGAAATTTAACGTATATGCCTAGAATGCTTAAAGATAGACAGAATCAAGAACATGAGAAATAATGTTGTTGTTGTTGTGTGCCATGGAGTTGGTTCCGACTCATAGCGACCCTGTACAGGGCGTCCGAAGGCTATAAATCTTTAAGGGAGCAGAAAGCCTCATCTTTCTCCCACGGAACATCTGTTAGTATCAAACTGCTGCCCGTGAGATTAGCAGCCCTTCGTAACCACTACGCTGTTCTATTAAAAAGAAAAAAAACGGCAAATTTTTTAAAAGAGCCTAGCTGAAGTCGGAATATTAATGTGTAAAAGACTGCTAAATGCTCATATTTTATTAATAGGAAATCAGTAGGTAATGTCTAAAACTGATAAATCAAGAAATTAAATTATATTATTTAGGCATATGGATGTAAATATTAGAAAATAACAGATTATAGACTTTGAAGTAAAGAAAAATTCATGTAGGAAAAGATTAAAGTAAAGATAAACTGTTTTTCATTATAAGTTTGTAGCATGATCTGCTTTAAAAAAATCTCTCTCTCTAACATTTGGAAAGGTTTTCAAATTGTAAAATACATGGTTTATTTTTAAATTAAGTCTAGAATTTGATATCAAAGATAGGATCGGAAAGTCAACTCTGTATAGGATGCAGCTTCACAATATTGATGGAAAACTAGGTCTTGAACTGAACTCACCTCAGTTGGTCAATTTCAGCCAAACAAGAGATAAATCTATAAGAGGAACGATAACATTAGTGAGGTGCTCACTTTTTAGAATAATCAACCTTTCAAGATTGAAAGGGTAGCATTTACCCAAGGACAAACTTCACAGGCATTAAAAAAGGAGGAAGGGAAATAAACACAGGGAGTAAGGCGAGTAAGTGGGATAAGGCACAGTTACACTGAAGGCATTGCCATCAGTGAAGTGAAACAAAATGTGTATGATTTGTCGAATAGAAAACTGATGATTTATTCTGTAAACAGTCACCCAATTCACTATAGAAAGTTAAAAAAAAAAAATTTCTTGCAAAATTTTCATAAACTTTTTGAAGCTCTCTCATACTGATTTCTTATTCATTGCATTGCCCAAGGCGTACGATTTGTAGACTTAGTTGCATAGCTCTTTTGGTACTTTGATCTCTACTGCTAATATCAAATATCCCTACTTAATATTTTTATCTTAAAAAATATTTTTATCTAAAA
>NW_006421688.1:0-2436 GCF_000296735.1 Chrysochloris asiatica | reverse complement strand
AGCTATCAAACATTCCACACAGTTTACTCAGTTAGCGTGTAAAAGTCAATGGTTTGAGTATATTCAGAGTTGTGCAACCATCAATTTTAGAACATTTGCATCACCCCAAATAGAAGCTTCATATCCTTTAGCAATCACTCCACATTCCTCCCCAACTCCTTAACTCTTGGCAGCCCTCAATCTACTTTCTGCCTTTTTAATAAGCCTATTCCACACATTTGGAGTCCTGGTGTGGCACTGTGGGTTAATGTGCCAGACTGCAAAGCCGTTAGAATTATAAGATTGGCAGTTCACACTCATCAGCTGCTCCTTGGAAACCCTATACAGGGTCACTATGGGTTGGAACTGACTCTATAGCACTTAACAACAACAACATTCCATACATTTAATGTGAATGGCATCATATGCCATGTGGACTTTGGTGACTGTCTTTTAAAAATTATAATATTTTCAAGGTTCATGCATGTTCTCGCATGTGGCATAATTTTATTTATATTTATTGCCAAATAACATTACACTGTATAAAGAGTCTTGATAGTACAGTGGTTTAAGTGTTAGGATGCTAACCACAAGGTAAGCAGTTCAAATCCACTAACCCTTCTGAGGGAGAAAAATAAGGCTGTTTGTTCTCATAAAGATTTACAGTCTTGGAAATTCAAAGAAGTTTTGCTCTTCTACTCTGGCGGTGGGCAGGGTGGGTATGGATGGACGTGCTATATTTTATCCATCCATTCATCAGTTGTTGGGCATCATGGTTGTTTCTACTTTTTTATTGTGATGATTAGTGTTGAACATCCATGTTGAAGTGTGCACATAGGTTTTCATTTCTTTAGAACGTATACCCAGGAGTGGAATTGTTGGATCAAAGATAACTCTCGATCTAAGATAGTAAGGAAACAGAAAGAGGCTTTCCAGAGTGCCTGCCTGCCCCATTGTCCATTTTCCCCAGTAATGTAGGCGGGTTCTTCACCTTCTCACCAGCTCTTGTCATTTTCTGTCTTCTTGGTAATAGCCATCATAATGGATGTGAAGCGGTATCCCATTGTGGTTTTGTTTTGCATGTCCCTGGTGTCTAATAATGTGCTTATTGGTTATTGGTGTATCCTCTTTGGAGAAATGCCAATTCAAATCGTATACGCATTTGAAAATTGAGACATTTGTCTTTTTATTAAGGAGCCCAGGTAGCACTGTAGAATATGCACTAGACTGCTAACTACAAGGTCAGCAGTACAAACTTACCAGCTACTCTGAGGGACAAACATGAGGCTTTCTACTCCTGTAAAGATTTACAGCCTTATACAAGGTAACTATGAATTTGGATTTGACTCGATGACAGGAGGTTGGTAGATGCGTCTTTTTGTCATTAAGTTGTTCTTTATTCTGATTATTGCTTTGATTCTGCTGTCCATTATGGTAACCACACACATTTTGTTTCTTTGTCAATTAAATTATATTGCAGAAACTTATTACACATATGCTTTTCAAATATGGTCTCTCATTCTGTGAGTTATCCTTTCACTTTCTTAAAAATGTCCTCTTATGCACAAAAGCTTCACACTGTGATGAATTCATATATTTTTAAATTTCTTTTCTTGTTTGTGTTTTTTGGTGTCATATCTAAGAAAGGCTTGCCTAACCCAAGGTCACAAAGATTTACTTCTGTATGTATTTTCTTCTAAAAGTTTTATGTAGCTTTAGTTCTTACACTTAGGTCTTGAGTTCACTTTAAGCTAGCTTTCTATATGGTGTGTGGCAAAGGTTCAAGTTCATTCTTTTACATGTTTAGATACGTAAGTATCATTTCTTTAAAAGAACACTATTTCCTTCATTGAATGGTCTTGACACCCTTGCCCAAAATCAATTGACCACAAATGTGAGATTAATTTCTGAACTTTTAACTCTCCCATTAGTCTACACATCTATCCTTATTCCTGTTCTATTTTATCATGGTAATTGTAGCTTTGTGATGACACCAAGCCAGGAAATGTGAGTCCTCCAATTTGTTCTTTTTTTTTTTTTTCAAGACTGTTTGACTCTTCTAAGATTTCATAGGAATTTTAGGATCAGCCTGTCCATTTCTGTAAAAAAAAAAAAAAAAAGTCACTGGGATTTTGATGGGGATATTATTTAATATGTAGATTAAGTTGGGAATTATTGTCATTTTATGATCTTAACAATATTGTCTCCCAATTCATGAACATTGAATGTCTTTCCATTTCTTTAGCTTTTCTTTCATTTTTTTCTTTTTATTCTTTTTTCTACTTTCATTTTTAAAAATAATATTTTGTAGTTTTCATGATGCAAGTTGTGTGCTTCTTCTATTAAATTTACTCCTAGGCATTCTATTCTCTTTATAAATGAAATTGTTTTATTAATGTCATTTTAAGATTGTTAATGACAGAGTCCTGGTGTGGTGCTGCAGGTTAATGTGCTGGA
>NW_006421687.1:0-2436 GCF_000296735.1 Chrysochloris asiatica | reverse complement strand
CCTCATCTTTCTCCCGCGGAGCAGCTGGTAGTTTCGAACCGCTGACCTTAAGGTTCGCAGCCCGATTCGTAACCACTACGCTACCAGAGCTCCTTAAAAAAGAAGTCTAGATGATTAATAATAAAATATCAGAAATGGACAATACACTGAAAGGGCAAAGGAATAGAAATGAAGGGATGGAAGCCAGCACCACCAAGCTGGAAGACAAATCTCTCAATACTGATAAGATAGAAGAGAAAGCAGAAAAAAAGGACAAAAAAATCTGAAGAGAGCCTACGATTCATGCTGGATAACATGAAGAGGAATAACTTAAGAATTACTGGCATTCTGGAAGAGGAAGAACTGCAGAAATCCACAAGGAGATAGTTGAGGAGCTTCTGGAAGAAAATTTCCCTAGCATCTTGAAGGATGAAAAGATAAGGATTCAAGAAGTTGAACAAACCCCAGAAACGATAGCCCCTAAAAGACATATCAAAATCAAGCTCTCCAAAATCAAAGACAAGGAGAGAATCATAAAAGCAGCCAGGGAAAAAGAGATGTGTTACTTACAATGGCAAGCAAATCAGATTAAGCTCTCATTTCTCAGCAGAAACCATGCAGGAAAGAAGGCAAAACCATGAAAGAAAAAAACTGCCAACCAAGATTGTCTATCCAACAAAACTGTCAATCAAATAAGATGGTCCAATCAAAACATTCCAGGATAAACAGAAGCTAAGAGATTTTGTCAACACTAAGGCAGAGCTTCAAAACATTCCAAAGTGAGTTTTTTGGAATGAAAACCAACAAGAACAGACAACAACCAGTGATTGACAGACATGGCAACACCACCCAGAACTCAGTCGACAGATAGCAGAGGTCAGAACAGAACAAAATTACAACAACAAATTCAGAGAACTTGTGAGGCCAATCAAAGATCAAAATAATAACAATGTCAAAGAAGGGTAAAATACAGGAGCAGAGATCCAGGTGATAAAGAGGTCAGGTAAATTGCATGATACAATCGACTGTCTTAAATGCAGGGAAAACTAAATAGACTACAAGGTAACCCCAACAAAAGTTAATACTTCACAGCTTACCATGAAAATGAAGATCCAAGTAGAATAAGGAAACATTAAAACTATGGAGAAAGTGACAAGAAATAGCACATAAAAAGAAACATGAACTCAGCACAAGGCATGCAGAAAAAAGGAATGAACAGCACCACAAAAATTAACATAATGACAGCAATTAACTCATACCTATTGATAATTACACTGAATGTCAATGTATTAAATGCACCAGTGAATACAGAGAGTGACAGCATGGATAAGAAAACAAGACCTTTCAATATGCTGCCTGCAAGAGACACACCTTACACACAAAGACAAAAACAGGCTGAAAATTAAAGGATGGAAAAAAATTTACCAAGCTAATTACAATAAAAAACAAACAAACAAACAGGAGTGGCAATACTAATAGCTGATAGAATAAACTTTAAGGCAAAAACCAGCATAAAAGATAAATAAGGACACTATCTCATGATTAAAGTGTCAATTGAGCATAATAAACCATAATAAACATCTACACTCCAAATGAAAGAGCACCGAGATATATAAAGCAAACCCTACTTGAATTGAAGAAAGAAAGAAAGAAATCTACAATTACAGTGGGAGATTTTAATACACCACTTTAGAAAAGAGATAGAAAACCAGAAAGAAACTCGACAAAGATACAGAAGAACTAAACAACACAATCAACCAACTTGACCTCATAGATGTGTACAGAGCATTCAACCAAACAACAGCACAATACACATTCTTTTCCAGTGCACATGGAACATTCTCCAGAATTGGCCATGTGTTAGGTCACAAAGCAAGCCTCCACAAATTTACAAACATCAAAATACTACAAACCATCTTTTCAGATCACAACGCTATAATAATAGAAATCAACAATAAGACCAAGAAAATAAAGTCAAGTACACGGAACCTGAATAACACCCTGCTGAAAAGTGACTGGGTAGTAGAAGAAATAAAACGTAAACTCACAAAGTTCCTAGAAAAAAATGAGAATGAAAACACAACATACCAAAATCTTTGGCACATGACGAAAGCAGTGCTGAGAGGACAATTTATTGTGATAAATGTGTACACCCAAAAAAGAAGAAAGAACCAAAATTAACACATTAACACAGCATCTGGAACAAACAGAAACAGACCAACAGAGGGAGCCTACAGTCATCAAAAGAAAAGAAATATTAAAAATTAGAGCAGAAATAAATAAGACAGAAAACAGAAAAGCTATAGAAAGGACAAGAAGCTGGTTCTTTAAAAGGATTAATAAAATTGACAAACCAATGGTAAACCTAACAAAAGAAAAGAGGGAGAAGACATAAACAGCACGCATTAGAAACCACATGGGCAATGTCACAACAAAACCAAAGGAAATCAAAAGGAT
>NW_006421686.1:2278-2756 GCF_000296735.1 Chrysochloris asiatica | reverse complement strand
TGTTCTGTTCTCTGCTCTTCCTTCTCTTGATTTAATTCTAGGAGGTGCTGCCACATGTGTCAATCTCTGGTTGTTGTCTGTTCTTGTTGGTTCTCTGTCCACAGAGCTCCCTTTAGGATGTTTTGTAGTGCAGGGTTGGCTTTGGCAAAATCCCTTACCTTCTGTTTATCCTGGAATGTTTTGATTACATTGTCATGTTTGATTGATAGCTTTGCTGGATAAAGGATTCTTGGTTGGCAGTTTTTTTCCTTTAAGGGTTTTAAATATGTCTCCCCATTGCCTTATTGCTTGCATGGTTTCTGCTGAGAGATAAAAGTTTAATCTGACTTGCCTGCCCTTTTCATGTAACTCTTCTGTTTTACCTAGCTGGTTTCAGGAGTGTCTCCTTTTCTTTGATTTTGGAGAGCTTTGTTATGATATGTCTTGGTGATTTTCTTTTCGGGTCTATCCTTCCTGGGGTTTGTTGAGCTTTTTGAAT
>NW_006421686.1:0-1071 GCF_000296735.1 Chrysochloris asiatica | reverse complement strand
TCTCCCTGGTATATGGCAGTTGGTATTGGTTTTTTCCTTGGTTTTGATGTTTTATGGAGTGTGATTGTAGCTTGATTATATGGTAGCAGTTACTTTCTCTTCTTGGTTAATATAGGGAGAGAAAGAGTCCCCCAAAAGTAGAAGGGGGAGCATAAAATTGCAAAACAACACCAGCAAAAACAAACAAACAAACAAACAAAAAACAATAACAACAACAACAAATACTAGACTGAATACTCTAGTCTTTAATCACAGAAAAGGGAGAGGAGGTAGAGAAGGGGGAAAAAATCTGTAGCTTAATATGAGTATGACTTTAATGTCCTCTTTCAGCTTCTTGCCTTTAACACTGCCTGAGAGAATTCAAGGTGCCACTGTTTGTTGTTGTGTTGTGCCTCGGGTTTTAATTTAATTTTCGGCCTGTTTTATTTTTAAATTCTCTTTCCCTTTCTACACCCCTGTCCGGTCCTTTCCCATATTAAAAAAGAAAACAAAACAAAAATAGTTCAGGGCCAGCTCTTGGACTGAGAGTATCTGTGCGTATGCATGGCAGAATAACGCACCAGTGGTCATGGTGGGGGGTATCCACTCGCTCTGGCAATCCCTCTAATCACGAGAATGAAGGTGTGTAAACAGTGGGGGTGAGGGGCCAGTAAACAGATACAAAAAATAAAATCAGAATTAAACAAAACTAACAAAGTGAACCTTTGCTCTGAGGATCCTACAGCTTTTTTCCATGATGTGTCTGCTCCCCTGCTTGGTCTTGCCCAAGTTGTGTGCTCCAGGCTGCCAAGCCTGGCAGATTCAAAAAGTTGTCAGGGATGACATAAAACGCAATTACTGGGAAGCTGAGGCCTTGTGACCTGGACGAAAATCCAAACCCTGGGCCCTCCTCCGTATGGCGAGCCATGAACCCTGAGGTCCCAGGAAGTGACCTCCTGGGGTCCCGGGTTCATTGGTGTTTGTGAACTCACTCTTGGGCTACCTCTGTACAAGTCCTAATATTGTTCATTCTATGCTTCTAACTCCAGTAATTGTAACTTCTGAGAAAATGGTTTTTATAATGCCTCTCTT
>NW_006421685.1:0-2386 GCF_000296735.1 Chrysochloris asiatica | reverse complement strand
CTCCATGTTTTTGTGCACTTTGTTATAAGATTTCACTTGTCTTCTTGAGCTGACCTTTGACATTTTCTATTCAGCTGTTTTGCCTCCTCATTTCTTCCATTTGCTTTAGCATCTCTACACTGGAGAGTATGTTTCAGAGTCTCTTCTGACATCCATTTTGGTCTTTCCCTTCTTTTTTTTTTTCCTTCTTTGTGGCCTTTTGTTGATGTTCTTGGACAAATAAACAACATCCATATCAACGGAGAAAAGATTGAAATTGACCAAGATTTCATTTTGCTTAGATCAGCCATCAACACTCAGGGAAGCAGCATCAAGCAGTCAAAGGATATATTGCATTAGGCAACCCTGCTGCACAAGACCTCTTTAAAGTGTTCAAAAGATGTTAGTTTAAGAACTAAATTGTGCCAGACCCAAGCCATGGTATTTTCAATAACCTCACACGCATGTGAAAATTTTACAGTGAATAAGGAAGATCATAGAAGAATGATGCATTTGAGTTAAGGTATTGGAAGAGAATATTAAAAGTACCATGGGCTACAAAAACACCCAAACTTGCTGATAGTACCGATTTGACCTAGCTTCAATGGCTTGAGGTCAGAACTCGACTAAAGGAAGATAAAAAATTTTGATAAAGGAAACAATTGTAAATTGCTATAAGTTGATGAACTTGACCTATGCTTATGGATGTAGTAGCTAAAAATACCAACTGACGGGAAAGAAGTCTTCACATCAAGGATCAATCCTATCCCCTCTGTTCACAGGGTTGATAAGGACAGGCAGCTTAGACAGTGGCTACCTAAAATGGAGGGGTGGGGTTAGCTATAAAGGCACAAAGTGGCTGACTTACAAGATTTCAAGAGGGCGTTTAGTTTCAGAGTTTGAGGGGGAAAGTAGAATCCTCACTGAATAGTTTTAATCATGTCTAGATGAGTCTGGTGAAAGGAGATGGGGATAAGATTCTTACGATTCAATAGTGAGTAATTGTTATCATGACTAAATGAGACTGTCACAACTGTAAAGGTAGAAGTTCTGTAACATAAAGTGGGGAGTAGTTAATGTTACATTCTAGAAACAGAGGGCCATAGGTCAGTCAAAGAAGAAGAACAGCAGCGGAATGTGGGACTCTATCCAGAGAAGCAGTGACACCAGATATGGAGGCAGAGATGAGGACATGGAGAAATAGAGCAGCTGAGGACTCTAGACTCATCTCAAAATAAAAAAACAGGGAATAGAAGCAAATACTGTTAAATGATGATGCATGGAGGGGATTGTAATCATTGCAATGAAATATGACAGGAACAGTATAAAACCAATGCTGTCCCATGTAAACTATCACTCAATTCACAATCAAAACTTTAAAAAAAAAGTACCATGGGCTCCCCAAAGAACAAACCAATCTGTGTTGGCAGAACTATAGCCAGAATGCTCCTCAGAAGCATTGCCCGCCTTTGTCTCTCATACTTAGGACATATTATGCAGAGGGCCCAGTCCCTGGAGAAGGACATCATACTTGGTAACATGGCAGGTTGACGTAAAAAAGGAAGCCCCCAATGAGATGAATTGGCACAGTGGCACAGCAATGAGCTGAAACGTAGCATTGATTGTGAGGTTGGCACAGTGTTTTGTTCTGTTGTGCATAGGGTCACTATCAGTCTGTACCAACTCGATGGTACCTAACAACAATAACAATGCCTAGGATATCAAAGTTTATACTTTCATTTCACTTTTGACAGTTTCCAATTTTCCTAGATTCATACTTCATTTATTTCATGATCTGATTATTAATGGATGCTTATAGCCATTTCTCATTTTGAGTTGTGCCCCATCAGCAAATGAAGGTGCTGAAGGCTGTACTTTATTTTTACATCACCACGGTCAACTCTACTTTGAGGAGGCAGATCTACCCCAGTAGCATTTTGAGTGCATTCCAACATGAGGGGCTCATTTTTTGGGACTATATCTGTCAATATTCTGGTGTTACTAGTAATATTTCAATATTCGATATTCTGGTGCTATCTGATGCTAGTACACAGAGTTTCCCACAAGTCAGAATCAACTCAACAGCAATGGGTATGGTTTTGTTTGTTTGTTTGTTTGTTTGTTTGTTTGTTTGTTTCAGTTACACAGTTAGAAATGGCCTGGGAATTTGAACCTAAATGTTTTGACTTCAGATACTTCTTTCTCTGGTAGACCTATGACTTTCTCAGCTCGTGAGGAAAACTCCAAAATCATAGGATCCCAATGGTGGTTTCATCAGGTTTCACATTCATCATTATATTCCTTACAAAATCGGATACATCATAGCTACTCAAAGTGTTGGTTGGTTGGTTGGTTGGATGGATAGATGGATGCACTAATTCACTATGCATGGGCTATTTAGATTGCC
>NW_006421684.1:0-2378 GCF_000296735.1 Chrysochloris asiatica | reverse complement strand
GGCAAATGTTTTTAATCAACGGGTTGAGATAGATAGATAGATAGATAGATAGATAGATAGATAGATAGATAGATAGATAGATAGATAGATAAGATAGATAGATAAGATAGATAGATAGATAGCTGCCATGGAGTCTACTCCAACTCTTGGTGACCTCATGAACAGCAAATCTAAACCTTACTCTGTCCTGTATCATCCTTACAATAGCTGGTATGTTTGAATACATTGTTGTGGATATTGTACCAGTCCATCTTACTGAGGGTTCACTAAACAGAACGTCATCCTCTAGCAATTGCACTCTACTGATAATGTGTCCAAAGCAAGTGAGTTGAACAATGTTTTATTAATGAGTCATAGATTTTCATTGCTTAATTTTTAGAAGTACTGTGCCAGGCACTTCTCCATCTCTTTTAGTCTACAAGTTCTGCTGAAACCTATCCACCAAGGGTGACCCTCCTGATATTTGAAATACTGGAGGCATAGCTTCCAGCATGATGGCAGCACACAGTCCACCGTAGTATGATAAATTGACAGATGGGTGGTAGAAATATGGTTATATATTAGATATATCTTTAAGCAGTCTTGTGATATGTTTTGAGGAAAGCAGTTATGAACAAAGTAGGCAGAGGCCACCAGCTTTTGTAGAGGAGATTATTGTTGTTAAGTGCCGTGGAGTCAGTTCTGACTCATAGTAACCCTGTACAGGATTTCCAAGGCTGTAAATTTACGGGAGCAGAAAGCCTCATTTATCTCCCACGGAGCAGCTAGTAGTTTCAAACTGCCAACCTTGGGGTGAGCATCCCAATTTGTAACCACTATTCTACCAGAGCTCCTTATGTAGAGGAAATATCATACATTAAATGGTATGTCTGATTAAGTGTCATAAGTGCATGAGAACAAATGCAGTTATAATGGGAATTTTGGACTGGGGGAAAGAGTTGGGTTCCAGAAGGAATTCCCAGAAGAGGTGACTAAGACTCAAAGAATAAGTAGAAATTGTCTAGGTGAAGAGGAGAGTGAAAACTTTTTAAACAGAGGAAATAGTGTATGTGAAGACTCAAACATGAGCAAGATCATAGAGCCTTGAGGAAATAAAAATTCAATAGGGCTAGAGCCTGGTGGAGCCTGGTGGTGGTGGTGGTTATGTACCATGGAGTCAGTTCTGACTCACAGGGACCCTGAGGCTATAAATCTTTACAGGAGCAGAAAGCCTCATCTTTCTCTTGTGGAACCACTGGTAGTTTCAAACTGCTTACCTTGAGATTAGCAGCCCGACTCTTAACCCTAGATTTCAGAGAGGCAAGAAATAACTTTGGAGTTATAGGTAGGGAATAAGCACAAAAGCCAGAGTGATCCTCATTAAATGAAATTTATTCCTAAACAAATGAAGGCTTTGAGATTGATGTTTTAAAGGGACTACTCCTAATACGCTGGACTACAAGGTCTGTTTGAAACTCAAGGTTGGCAATTCAAGCTCACCAACGGTTCCTCAGAAACCTTATACAGGGTCACTATGATGGAACAGACCATCAATTGCTCATATGCAAATTCAAACCGAAGCTGAAGAAAATAAAAACAAGTCCACAAGAGCCAAAATATGACCTTGAATATAACCCACCTGAATTTAGACATCATCTGAAGAAGAGATTTGATACATTAAACACTAAAGACTGAAGACCAGAAGGGTTTTGGGATGACATCATGAACATCATACAGGAAGCAAACAAAAAGTCATTAATTAAGAAGACAAGAAATAAGGAAAAGGTCAAAATGGATGTCAGAAGAGACACTGAAACTTGCTCTCCAGTGTAGAGATTCTAAAGCAAATGGAAGAAATGAGGAGGTACAAGAGCTGAATAGAAAATTTCAAAGGTCTGCTTAAAAAGATAAAGTCAAATATTACAAAAAAATGTGCAAAGATCTGGAATCAGAAAACCAAAAAGGAAGAACACACTCAGCATTGCTCAAGCTGGGGGAATTGAAGAAAAGAAATCAAGCCTCGACTTTCCTTATTGTAGGATTCTCTAGGCAAATTATTGAATAATGCAGAAAGCATGAAAAGAAGATGGAAGGAATACACAGTCACTGTACCAAAAGGAAATGGTTCATGTTCAACTATTTCAAGAGGTAGCATATGATCAAGACACAATGATCCTGAAGGAGGAAGTCCAAGGTGCATTGAAGGAATTGGAAAAGAACAAGGCACGAGGAATTGATGGAATACAAATTGAAATCTTTCAAGAAAGAGACGGCACAGGAGGCACTCACTCATCTCTGCCAGGAAATTTGTAAGACAACTATCTGGCTGACTGATTGGGAGAGATCCGTATTTATGCCCATTCCAAAGAGAAGTGACCCAGCGGAATACGGAAATTATC
>NW_006421683.1:1626-2252 GCF_000296735.1 Chrysochloris asiatica | reverse complement strand
GCTGTTAGGGCTTTAGGGCTATTGCTAGGGCTAGAATTGTTAAGACTTTAGAGCTAGGGCTAGAGCAGTTAGGGCTTTAGGGCTAAGTCAGGGCTAGGGATTTAGGGCTAGGTCTAGGGCATTCGGGAAAAGGCTTTAGGTTTAGGTCTAGGGTAGGGCTGTTAGGGCTTTAGGGCTATGGCTTGGTCTAAGGCATTAGGGCAAGGGCTGTAGAGCTAGGGCTAGGCTGATAAGGCTTTAGGGCTAGGGTTAGGGCTAGGTCTGTTCGGGCTTTAGGGCTAGTGCTAGGAATGTTAGGTCTTTAGGGCTAGGGCTAGGTCTGTTAGGGCTTTAGGACTAGGGCTGGAGCTGATAGGTCTTTATTGCTAGGGCTAGATCTAGGGCTAGGGCTGTTAGTGCTTTAGTACTAAGGCTGTTAGGGCTTTAGGACTTGGGCTGTTAGGGCTTTAGGGCTAGGCTTAGGGCTGTTAGGTCTTTAGGGCTAGTGCTAGGGCTAGGGCTGTTAGTGCTTTAAGACTAGATCATGGGCTCTTAGGGCTTTAGAGCTAGGGCTAGGGCTAGGGCTAGAACTTTTAGGGCTTTAGGGCTAGAGCTAGGGCTAGAGCTGTTAGGGCTTTAGGGCTAAT
>NW_006421683.1:0-515 GCF_000296735.1 Chrysochloris asiatica | reverse complement strand
TGTTAGGGCTTTAGGAATAGGGCTAGAGCTGATAGGGCTTTAGGGCTAGGGCTAGGGCTAACGCTGTTAGGGCTTAAGGACTAGGACTGTTAGGGCTTTAGGACTAGGGCTGTTAGGGCTTTAGGGCTAGGCTTAGGGCTGTTAGGGCTTTAGGGCTATTGCTAGGCCTAGGGCTGATAGGGCTTCAGAGCTAGGGCTAGGGCTGATAAGGCTTTAGGGCTAGTGCCAGGGCTAGTGCTGTTAGGGTTTTAGGGCTAGGACCAAGGCTGTAAAGGCTTTAGGGCTAGGGCTAGGGCTGTTAGTGTTTATGGGCTAGGGCTTGGGCAAGGGCATTTGGGCAAGGACTTTAGAGCTTGGGCTAGGGCTGTTAGGGCTTGGGCTATGTCTGTTATGGCTTTAGGGCTTGGGCTAGGGCTAGGCCTGTTAGGGCTTTAAGGCTAATGCTAGGTCTAGGGCTGTTAGGGTTTTAGGGCTAGTGTTAGGGCTAGGGCTGTTAGGGCTTTAGGGCTAGGGCT
>NW_006421682.1:0-2439 GCF_000296735.1 Chrysochloris asiatica | reverse complement strand
CTGTACAGGGTCGCTATGGGTCGGAACCGACTCAATGGCACTTAACAACAACAAGGGACTTTGTAGTATTCAGTCTACATGTATAAAATCAGAGAATCAGGAAATACTAGGGCTGGGATGGGCCTTACATAGCATCTTAGCTATGCGTCATCTTACTCAGAAGTTGGGGTGTGAAGTTGTTATCACTATCTGCTGATCACTTACCATGTGTCATGTCTTTCGCTTACATCATTTCATGTTATCCTTATCCCTAAGAGGCAAATATTGTTATCCACACACTACAGCTAAGAAAACAGAGGGTCACAGAAGCTAATTAATGTGTCAAGGTCACAGAGCTTCTAATGAAGTTCAAAGTCTTACTATTGTACAAAGCTACCAAGTTGCCTTACCATTCAGTAAATTTTAGACAGCTTTTCTCAAGATCAACTAAGTAAAAATAATCAATAAGTTACATCAAATATTTTATGCAAGTGATGGAATCCTGGTGGCACTGTAGGATAAGTACTGACTGCTAAGTACAAGGTCAGCAGTTTTAACCCACCAGTTGATACATGGGAGAAACAAGCAACTTTCTGTTCTCGTAAAGATTAAAGTGTCAGAAACCCTATATAGGGTTGCTCTGAGCTGGAACCGGCTCAAAGGGAGTGGGTTTGGGTTTTCTAGTACCTTTGTGAATGTTATCTGAGAACTATTTGTAATCGCCTAAGAAGTCTGTATCAATACTCATGGAAGCAGCAGTCAAGAAATCAGACATTGTATTGCATTAAGCAAGCCTGCTACACAAGACCTTTTTAAAGTGTTGAAGAACAAAGATGTCAGTTTGAGGACTAAGGTGAGCCTGACCCAAGCCATGGTATTTTCAGTAACCTCATATGCATACGACAGCTGGACAGTGAATAAGGAAGACTGTAGAAGAATTGATGATTTTGAGTTATGGTGTTAGAGAAGATTGAAAGTGCCATGGGCTACCAAAAGAACCAACAGATCTGTGTTAGAAGAAGTGCAGCCAGAGTGCTCCTTGGAGGCTAGGATGGCCAAACTTCGTCTCTCATACTTGGGACATATTGTTAGGAGGGACCAATTGCTGGAAAAGGATATCATGTTTGCTAAGGTGGAGGGTCAGAGAAAAAGAGGAAGACCCCCAGTGAGACAGATTAGCCAAGTGGCAGCAATTGTGCTTTGGCAACAGTTGTGAGGTTGGCCAAGGACCGGGCAGTGTTTTGTTCTGTTGTGCATGGGGTCGCTATTAGTCGGTACCGACTCGATGACACCTAACAACAACAACAACAACAAGTCTATTAGAACAAAAGTTTCCAGCTAATATTAAGAGCATATGCTTTGGGGAAAGAAAATCATCTTAGAAATGATGGTCACAATTAAAGCTCCAGTGATTAAAATCTTCAAAATATTTCACACAGATATTTTTCAACAGTGTCCCACTGAGGAGGATTATTCTGCTACACTGAGACTTGCAGAAGGATGCTTTTAGGAAGGAAAGATTACTATGTAAGTAGTATCACTTGGGTAAACAGCATCACCAGATGCTTCCCCATCACTTCTGAATAGTTTTTGTAATCGTGGTCTTGACATAAAGTCTCTTAAGAGGGGAAGCAGAAATCCTCAGCTGGCCTATTATTACTTAATCGCCACAATGAAACTGCTGGTCAGTGGACAGAGTATCTGCTTAGCCTCACCTGCTCCCTTAATCTCCAGGCTATATTCAAATTCTTAGCACAAGCCTTGAATCTGAGATTCTTCCAACTGATTAGGTCAGTGTTAAAATTATGACAGTGGAGGGTTCAAGTCCAAATAACAGAAAGAGGTGAAGCAGAACAAGAGCCAGAACAAAACAATAAATTATGCACTTCAAGTACGAAATGGGCCTCAAAACTTTATAAGCGCTGGGAAACGAGAGGAACATGAAGGGATGAGGGCTCAAGCAAGAGAAGAGTCAACCCACAGAAGCAAGCACCTATTTTCCAGAAGTGATAGCTGTAAAGAGCGCTGTGCCCTGAGGATAGATGGGCTGCAGTAGCAGGAGGAAAGTTTATGCAGTGTAGAAGTCAAAGAAAAGGAATTCTGAGTATTCACAGAATAAATCACGAAGCTCTTCTTCTGTTTTCAGGTTTGTAACTACTTGATTTAACCAAGTAAACACTCAATCTTAGCAGCACCCTCTAAGACCGTTCTAACTGCTTTAGATGCAATTGTTGGTCTAGGCTCTTCCTCCAGGTTTGTGGATGCAGAGATATCTCTATTTCCCTGACATTGAAAATATTGTAAAGATAAATCTTTTTTTTTTTTTTTTAAATAAAGGAAAACAGTCACTTTCCAAACTAAATTTAGGATGGCTTCCAGATCAGGGACTGGACAGAAACAAGGTGACTTCAAACCCCCTATAAGAGAAGAGTCCCAGTGTAGCACACTACAGGATAAACA
>NW_006421681.1:1633-2213 GCF_000296735.1 Chrysochloris asiatica | reverse complement strand
CAAGAACACCCACACTTGCAGATGATACCCACATGACTTGGCTTCAATGACTGGATGAACAGAACTCAACCCGAGGAAGAAAGAAGAGGAAAAAAGAAAAGAAAGTGTCAATGATACAATTTGATAAACTTGACCTACACCTATAAATGCAGTAGCTCAAAAGAGGAAAAAAATCCCAGCTACAAGAATTATCTCCAACCCCTTCACACAAGGAGTGGAAAGGGATGGGCAACCTCAACATTGGCTACCCAAAATGCAGGGAGGGATGCAAAGGTAAGAAGTGACTGGCTTTCAAACTTTCAACAGGGCGGGGAGGTAGTGGGTCTCATGTGATTCAATGGTGAAAATTGTTACCAGAACTGATCGTGAGGACTGGAAACGTAAAGGTGGATATTTTATAGCAAGGAGGGGAGTGACTAACCTTTCAGTCTAGGAGTGGAGGGCCCTGGGACCATCAACGGAGAAGAATGGAGAGCGAGACACAACCCAGAGAAGCAGTGAGGCCTGAGATGAAGATAGAGAGGACAACGTGAAGAGATGGAGTGCCTGGGGAGTTGAGACCCAGAGAGGGAAAGGGGCT
>NW_006421681.1:0-698 GCF_000296735.1 Chrysochloris asiatica | reverse complement strand
TGCCTGTAGTCCCAAGCCTGCCCACCAGTGATGTATCCACCCTGGCTTTGGGGTGCCTCATTGCCTCCCTTCTTCTGTTTGTCTGTGTATTCTTTTGCTATCCCTATCGCCGCTGGATCTCCCCTCCTTGTGAACCAAACACTCGTGACGACTATGTCGAGGGAAAACCCCAGCAAGGTGGGATTTCTGCACATACAGTGGACAGAGGGAAGTTAGCTTAGGAGAGGAAAAGGAAAAACAAAAAAGCCTGCAGAAAAAGTGAAGCGGTGACTGTCTGACGTCATCAGGCGCGGACTGTGCCTTCCTGAGCCACTTCTGCCCTGCCCAGTTGACCCTTGTGTTCCTGGGGCCCGCCGGGTGCAGGCGCACACAGGCAAGCAGCTCCCCTCCTGCCCGAGCCACATACCACGGGCCTGCCAAACGCGCAAAAGCGAGCGACCCGCCTCCCGCTGAACCGAGCAGCGTCCCTCAGTCCTGCTGGGCATGCGCCAGCAAACAGCTCACATCACACTCAACTGAACCGCGGAACGCGGGTGCAGACAGCCCACCTCCTGCTGCGAGCACCCACTGGGGAACCCCATTTGGGTCTTCCCCCTTATTTTTATTATTATTTTTTATCTTAGAAGATTCAGCAGGAGCCCCGACGTGGCCCTGAGGGCTGGGGTGCCACTACAAGGTCACCTGAATTACAGGGTCAG
>NW_006421680.1:2769-3327 GCF_000296735.1 Chrysochloris asiatica | reverse complement strand
ATCCTCACCACTGGACCAATAAACAACATGAAGATAAATGGAGAAAAGACTGATGTCAAAGACTTCATTTTGCTCGTATCAACCATCAACACTCAACGAAGCAGCAGTCAAAAATAAAATGTCGTATTGCAACCTGCTGCACAAGACCTCTTTAAAGTCTTGAAGAGCAAAGATGTCCAGTTGAGGACTAAGGTGTGCCTGACCCAAACTATGGTATTTTCAACAACCTCAAACGCATGTGAAAGTTGGACAGTGAATAAGGAAGACCATAATAGACTTGATGCATTTGAGCTATGGTGTTGGAGGCTAATATTAAAAGTACCATGGGCTGCCAAAAGAACAAACAGATCTGCGTTGGAAGAAGTACAGCCAGAATGCTCCTTAGAAGTCAGGATGGCTAGACTTTGTCTCTTATCCTTCAGGCATATTTACAGGAGGGAGCAGTCCCTGGAGAGGGATGTCATGTTTAGTAAAGTGGAGAGTCAGAGAAAAAGAGGAAGACCCCAAACAAAATGGATTGACATAGTTGCAGCGGCAATTAGATCAAACATAGCAATG
>NW_006421680.1:0-539 GCF_000296735.1 Chrysochloris asiatica | reverse complement strand
AAAAAAAAAAAAAAAATTTAACTCAACATTGACTAAAGACCTGAGTGTAAAGCATAGAACTATACAGATCATCAGTGAAAACAGACAAATTTAGGAGCTCTGATACATGGCATAAATATACTATCAAACATTACTGGAAACACACAAACAGAAGACAAAATAGATGACTGTAACCTCCTAAAAATTACACACTTATGTACATCAAAGGATTTCACCAAAAGAGTAAAAAGAGAACCCACAGACTGGGGGAAAATGTTTGGTAACAACATATAAGACAAAGGACTACTCTCCAAAATTTCTAGAATACTTCAAGAAGACAAATAATCCAACTTAAAAATGGGTAAAAAACATAAACAGACACTTCACCAAAGTAAGACATTCAGGTGGCCAATAAACATATGAAGAAATGCTCATGATCATTAGCCATTGTTGTTGTTAAGTGCAATTGAGTCAGTTCCAATTCATAGCCACCATGTATAGGGTTTCCGAGGAGTAACTGGTGAATTTGAACCGCCAACCTTTCAATTCAAATGATCTTG
>NW_006421679.1:920-2319 GCF_000296735.1 Chrysochloris asiatica | reverse complement strand
TAGGCACAACATGTATATGAAAGGAGCCAAAGAGAGAGGTTTAAGCAAGGAAGAAGATTGATTAAGGCATAGATATTCTGGCAGAGAGGAGAACAGATTTCCACTTCCTGAGTGAGGGGAGCCCTGAGAGAGTTACTGGCTTTACTTTTCATGCTGTGTTTTCTCCCAGGTGGACTCTGGGTCTCTGATAGTTATCTTCTGATCCCTGTCATAATTGAAGGCCCATAATTGGTGACTTCTTTCTGGGTTTGATGTGTCTTTCCCATTGCATCAGTTCAGTCTTAGTCTTTGCTCCACATGCCTGATTTGGGGGAAGTTCCCTTTGCTATCTTTCCTTTTACTAAACTCCCCTGAAAGCTCAGGCTCTTTCCTGCATTTTTGTGGTTAACTCCTCTTCCCTGTTTTAACTACTAAACAATCCCCTTCCCCACGAAGTCTGGGGAGAATATTGGATATTGGCTTTACCCAGACAACACTGCACCAGACCCATATCAGGAAACTGGAACTATTGAAGTGTTCTTGGTGGTTCAAACCCAGGAGCTGCTCTTCAGAATTCCTTGTCAGGGTTGCTTGTGTTGGAACCAGATGGGTGACACTTAACAACAACAACAACAGGACTACAAAGGTGAGGTTCTTCCACAACTCCACCAAACCAGTGCTTAGAGAACACCCCCACCCAGTTGTCCTACATCCATCTGGTACCCTCAGGCTGCCTCAGGTCACCCAGTGCACAAACTACCCAGTCAACTACACTCTATACCAGATGTGCCCATGTGAGTGACAGGTTACACTGTCAGGGAACTGAAATCTCTAGTCAGGCCTGGGCACTTCCTGTCAGATGTGCAAACAAGAGCCCATTGTGCACCAGGCTCCTGCCCCACCCACAGGAACACAACCCCCTGGATCCTGCTACAGACAGCATTGCAGGAACACCTTTCAGTTTTTGTTTGTATGTTTCTTTTGTGGTCTTTCTCTCTTTTACCTTTTCCTTTTTCATATTTCTTCCTTCTTATTGGTTTGATTTTTTTCTATCTCTTCATCTTCCCTTATTTTTACCAACTCCCATTCCCCCATTTTTTTCTTTTTCATTCTTTTCTTTTCTGATTCTATAAAACACTTTGCCTCATCTGATGAAAGGAAGGCATCCTGACCCCATTGGTCAGCCATACATACAACGTCTATTACCTAATGTCCTAGACAAAGAGCAAGGCCCCCTTGTTCCTGCACCACTGGACCACTGATACACGCTGCACAACACCTGCTCATCTTCCTGCAGCTGCTCCTCATGAACAGCAAGAGACACTCATGCCCACACTCCAACCAGTTACTCCACCCACCTGGACACAGGAGGGGAGTGGTCCAGTCCTGCCAAACTAACATCCAGTGTAACAAGGCCACC
>NW_006421679.1:0-499 GCF_000296735.1 Chrysochloris asiatica | reverse complement strand
ACAGATAATAGAAAGAATTCAGGAAAACAATGCAAGATCCAAATGAAACAAAAACAGCAATTAGAAATACGGAAAATTTGCACTAAAAGTTCTGAGATGGATAACACATTCAAAGGACAAAAAGGAAATATATATTTCCAAGTAGTGGCTGGTGGATTTGAACTGCCAACATTGTATTAACAATCCAGTATTTATCTGACATTGCCAACCAGGACTCTTTCTCTCTCTCTCTCTGGCTGTTGTATAGTTTCTACAACTTAACAACAATAAGACAAATCCATTAGAAAATGGGCACAAAACTGAACAGTTTTTCAAAAAATATGTTCAAATGGCCAATAAGCACAGAAGATGCTCAAACATCATTAGGCATTAAACTGAAATCAAAACAACAAAGAAAACCTTTGTCCTCAAGTCCATGCTGAGTCACAGTGACCCTCTGGGACAGAGTAGAGCATCCCTGTAGCGGGTCAAGGCTGTTTGTTGTCTTTACTGAAGCTGA
>NW_006421678.1:1628-2433 GCF_000296735.1 Chrysochloris asiatica | reverse complement strand
AAAGGGACTAATTTCTAAAATCTATAGGAAACTACAACACCTCTACAAGAAAAAGACAAGTAACCCAATTTAAAAATGGGTACAGGACATGAATGGACACTTCAACAAAGAAGACACTTGGGCAGCCAACAAACATATGAAAAAATGACATGATAATTAGCCATTGTTGTTGTTAAGTGCCGTCGAGTCAGTTCCGACCCATAGCGACCCTGTACAGAGTTTCCGAGGCTGTAAATCTTTACGGGAGCAGAACGCCTCATCTTTCTCCCGTGGAGCGGCTGGTAGTTTTGAACTGCTGGCCTTAACACCAGCAATAACAGTAAAGTTAAAAAATGTAGAGGATAATAAATGCTGTTGAGGATGCAGAGAGTCTGGGACCATCCTAAATTGCTAGTGGGAATGCAAAATGGTCCAACAACTCTGGAAAACAGTATGTTGCTACCTCAGAAAGTTGGAAATAGAAATACCATATGATCCAGCAATTCCTCTACTTGGTATATATCCACAAGAAGTACAAGCTATAACACAAATAGATATATGCACACAAATGTTCATAGCAGCACTATTCACAATAGAAAAAAGATGGAGACAGCCTAAGTGTCCATCAATATAAGAATGGATAAACAAACTTTGGTACATACATACAATGGAATATTATGCTATCTTGAAGAATAACAAGGAAGCTGCAAGCCACTGCATAACATGGATTAACCTTGAGGACATTATTCTGAGTGAAATTAATCAGTCACAAAAGGACAAATATTGCATAAGACTATTACTGTAAAACATTAAACAAATACCCACA
>NW_006421678.1:0-500 GCF_000296735.1 Chrysochloris asiatica | reverse complement strand
TTAGCCAGAGCTATATGGCAAGAAAGGAAAATTAAAGGCATCCAAATTGGCAAAGAGAAAATAAAACTCTCTCTGTTTGCAGACAATATGATCCTATATATAGAAAACCCCAAAGACTCAGTAAAAAAGCTACTAGATCTCTTTGGAAGATTCAGCAAAGTGGCAGAATATAAGATCAACATACAAAAATCAGTTGGATTACTCTATAGTAACAATGACAGCACTGAAAAGGACATTAGGAAAGTAATAGCATTTACAATAGCCATCCAAAGAATGAAATATCTGGGAATAAGTATAACCAGAGAAACAAAGGACCTATACAAAGAAAATTACAAAACACTACTACAAGAAACCAAAAGTGGAAGAACATACCATGTTCCTGGATAGGAAGATTCAACATCATGAAAATATAAATACTACCCAAAGCAATTTACACATATAATGCAATCCCAATCCAGATTCCAGTGACATTCTTCAAAGAAATGGAAAACTTTATAAAA
>NW_006421677.1:1490-2443 GCF_000296735.1 Chrysochloris asiatica | reverse complement strand
TGTTTGGAAGCTCATCTGAAACCTGTCCACCATGGGTGACCCTGCTGGTTATTTAAAATACTGGTGCCATAGCCCTCAGAATCACAGCAATTCAAACCACCACAGCACGACAGACAGACAAGTGGCAGTTGTGTGGTCGCTGTTAAACATGAATCTCCTTGCGCTATGACCCTTAAGTCTGGCTCAAAGGTGAGATTTCTGGCCTCGGATGTCGCGTCAGTCAAGAGGCGGAAGCGCAGCAGGGGCAACAGGGTTGTAATGAGACGCTTTGTGCTGCGCTTGTGGGTCTCTAAGTTGGTCAACCCCGCCTCAAAGCCATGATCCAACGGCTAGGCCGGGATGGCGCCCTCGCTGGGTAAGTAGGACAGCCTGGCTTGCCGGACACCTCTCACCCCACTGCTCCGTGGTCTGGGTTTCATTTAACATCTTCACCAGGTCTGCGCAGTTCTTGCACATCGTTCAGCCGCCGCCCCCTCCGTTAGTGCGACCATAGGTGGATGGATTTGCTTTTGGGTTCTCATTTCTGATCCATTGATCTATGTGTCTATCAGTGTATCATTACCAGGTTGTTTTGACTACTATGGCTGTGTAGTAGGTTTGTTTTTTGTTTTTTTAAACTGTTTTATTGTGAATTATGTGATAGTTTTACATGGGAGAATACTAGCTTTACATTCCTCTTATCGTACATCAATGCATTGCCATGGTTACAGTCCTCTCCATGCATCATCAACCAACGAAATGGTATACCCCGCAAGCCTGCCCTGCCCCCGGTCATCAGCACATAGTCGCTCTCTCTCTCTGGGTCTAGAGTTCTCAGCCACTCCATCTCTCCATGTCATGGTTTCTGCCTCCATCTCTGCTGTCACTGTTTCTCTGCATAGGGTCCCGCACTCTGCTCCTCCATTTATGGTTCCAGGGACCTCCGCTCCTGGACTTAAAAGTCAGTCACTCCC
>NW_006421677.1:0-1205 GCF_000296735.1 Chrysochloris asiatica | reverse complement strand
TGAGCTACTGCATCCATAGGTGTAGGTCAAGTTCATCAAATTGTATCAGATTACTCTTTTTTTCCTCTTCTTTCTTCTTCTAGTTGAGCTCTGATCATCTAGTCATTGAAGCCAGGTCAAGCGGGTATTATCTGCAAGTGTGGGTGTTCTTGTGCATACTCTTCTTATCAGCTGGACGCTTCACTCTCCACTCTAGGCCTCTGTGGCTATGTCACTGACTCTGGGCCCACAAATCCCCAGGTATTGCCAAACTGCTGGCCAACCAGGTCTCCACCTGGGTTCATTCACAGGAGTGTATTGAACTTGGTTGGACTTAGCTTGCAGCTTCACTGTTGTTTTTTCCTCACTTCCTCTTATCAGTGACCATTGTGGTCACCAGTTAGAGGACGTGTCTGCTCTTGTATTCCCATTGAGGCTTAGTCTTGGAAGGGGGTTTACCCTGAGGGGACCCGACCACTTGCCTTGGTGTCTCCTGGGTGAGCAACTTGTTTGTTCTTCTAGTAGTCAGTCGGACAGCCATTATTGTTTTGTATTTTCCTGTTGGTCTTTCTTTCAAGAAGTATCTTCTGTTCTTCTAGCTGTGCCAGGCTGGTTTGCTTGTCCTTTGAAGTGAAAATTACCCACCTCAGAAGATTCTAGATGGGGTTCAGGCTTCCACCTATAGTCTTAAGTAATGCAGAGGGTCCACAGGAAGCTTCCTTCACTGGGCACGTTGTAGCCCCATTTTAGGTATTCCAGTCAGTTATAGGCAGAAGACAGACTTACAGGCTTTCTATGGTGATATTTCTGGCTGTTCCTTTCTCTCCCCATCAAGCGTCTATTTTATAATGACATGCCAAGGAAACCAAGATTCAAAAGACAGCCAGGCATCTTAACATTATTTCCCCCCTTTTCCTCTTTCTAACTATGTCTCAATCCCTGTATCCCAGAGCCCTGTTGTTCCAAAGTTGTGCATACATCATTATTTACCTCTGTCCCACTTAACCCATGCAACCCTGCCTAATTGTTTTCCCATCTGTCTTGCTCTTTCATTCCCCTCCCCAGCATCTAAACTATCCTGTGTCTTTTCCCTACCCTGTACTCCACCTTCCCTTCCCTCCCCTCACCGCACCCCCTACATCCTGGTAACAAGCAAAGCATCCCCCCACCCCCCTTTAGTATGGGTTCTTTTTCTTAGTCTTTTACAGTAGTGGTCCTATGCAGTA
>NW_006421676.1:1896-2387 GCF_000296735.1 Chrysochloris asiatica | reverse complement strand
TTTC
Organism: Chrysochloris asiatica; assembly: GCF_000296735.1. Taxonomy (NCBI): domain Eukaryota; kingdom Metazoa; phylum Chordata; class Mammalia; order Afrosoricida; family Chrysochloridae; genus Chrysochloris; species Chrysochloris asiatica. The sequence continues at coordinate 2,383 of NW_006421676.1, read as the reverse complement.
ACTGGGCAACTTCTAGCTCCCTTTAAGGTATTCCAGTCACTTATAGGCTGAAGGCGGACTTACAAGCTTTCTATTGTGATGTTTCTGGCTATTCCTTTCTCCCCTCCTCAAGTGTCTATTTCACAATGGTAGGCAAGGGAAACCAAGATTCAAAAGACAGCCAAGCATCTTAATATTATTCCCCTCTTTTACTCATTCAAACCTACCTCAGTCCCTGTATCCTGAAGCCCTGTTGTTCCAAGGGTATACATACATCATCATTTACCTCTGTTCCACTTAGCCCATGTGAACCTGCCTAACTCTTCGCCCATCAGCCTTGTTCTTCCATTTCCCTCCTTCTTCTTGGGTATTGCTGGCCCCCCTCCCCCCAGCACCCAAGCTATCCTGTGTCTATTCCCAACCCTGTACTCTATCTTCTTCTCCTTCCCTCCCCTCCTCTCATCCCATACATCCCGGTGATCAGCAATTTTATATTTATACATATATA
>NW_006421676.1:0-696 GCF_000296735.1 Chrysochloris asiatica | reverse complement strand
AGCTGTTTTGATCACACTGTAGCCATGTAGTAAAATTTGAATTCAGGGAGTGAGAGTTCTCAAACCTGGTTCTTCTTCTTAAGCAGTGCTTTACTTATCCTGGGTCTCTTTCCTTTCCATATGAAGTTTGTAATAGTCTTCCATCTCTTTGAAGAATGCTGTTGGACTCTGGATTGGGACTGCATTATATGTGTAAATTGCTTTGGGCAGTACTGATGTTTTTACGATGTTGAGTCTTCCTATCCAGGAACATGGTATGTTCTTCCACTTTGTATGTCTCTTTTGGTTTCTTGTAGTAGTGTTTTGTAATTTTCTTTGTACAGGTCCTTTGTTTCTCTGGTTATGTTTATTCCTAAATATTTCATCCTTTGCGCGGCTATCATAAATGGTATTGCTTTCCTGATGTCCTTTTCAGTGCTGTCATTGTTACTATAGAGGAATCCAACTGATTTTTGTATGTTGATTTTATACCCTGTCACTTTGCTGAATCTGCCAATGATGTCTGGTAGCTTTTTTACTGAGTGTTTGGGGTTTTCTATCTATAGGATCATATCGTCTGCAAATAGAGTTTTACTTCCTCTTTTCCAATTTGGATGCCTTTAATTTCCCTATCTTGCTGTATAGCTCTGGCTAAGACTTCCAAAACAATATTGAATAGAAGTGGTGACAAAGGGCATCCTTGTCTCGTTCCCATTT
>NW_006421675.1:0-2448 GCF_000296735.1 Chrysochloris asiatica | reverse complement strand
AGCTTGAACTGCCAACTTTGTGGTTCAAAGCGACCTTTTGGTCCAGTGCTTTATCTCACAGTGCCAACACCATCATCTATTGTTGTTGTTAAGTGTTGTCGACTCGATTCCAACCCACAGCGATCCTGTATAGGGTTTCCAAGGATAGCTGGTGAGCTTGAACCTCCAAACTTGCAGTTCAAACGGCTTTGCAGTCTGGTGCATTAACCCACAGTGCTACACCAGGACTCCTATAAAAAGCCTAAAATGTAAATTGATGTGCTTAAAGTGAGAGAGCAAATATAGCTTCTTTAATCATGAGCCCAGTGATTAAAGTGCTTGCTGCTAAACAAAAGGTGGATGGTTCAAACCCACCAGCCACTCTGCAGGAGAAAGATGTGACAGTCTGCTTCCAGAAAGACAGACAGCCTTGGAACCCCTCTTGTGCAGTTCTATTCTGTCCTGTAGCGTCACTATGGGTTGGAATCAACTTGATGGCAATGGTTTGGTTTAGGGTTTTAATCGTGAATTAAAGAACATTATCAATGAGTTAAACTAATTAAATTTCTTTTGGATTTACTTTTTTAAACCATAAGGGGGAAGAATTTTCTGAAATCCTTAATTGGTTTTTAAATTGCCAGATTGAATTATCTGTCTCCAGAGGATTCCTCTGTTTCCTCAGCTAAATAAATATTTTTTCAAGTGGAGTTTTTAAAAAAAATCTAAGTATAACTTTAATATTCTCCCATCATTTCCTTCACTTTCAATAATTCATTGATGAATAATGAATGTAACTGTCAAATAAAACCCTCTACCATATTTTATCTATTTCTACACAAAAAGAATTACAGACATCAAAGTCAGAGGCAAAATTCTATTTCAACAGACTTTCCAGTTAAAGCCTAAGCCTACTGGTTAGTGAATTGATTTTCTGCAGTATCCCAAAGTGTTAAGGTAGCTGTGAAACTGCTTCTGGCTATCTTGTTTTGGGTGTTTTGAGTCTAAGTGTGTATGTCTCCTTGCCTTACTATATTTCAATTCAGAACACGGATCTAAAAATACAGGAAAGCAATCTTTCTTCTGAAGCAAAAATTATTAGAGAAAAAAAAATTGTCACTTAAGAAATAATGAATCAAATCTGTCTTGCAGGACACATTATTTAAAATGAGGTCAATGAATTTATGGCGCAAATGGCTGTATCATGCGAGGCAATAAAACCCAGTACCATCATTCATTTCTGCATCTAACTAATGACACACTCGTGGTAATTAAAGATTGCACCTAAAGAGATTGAGCTGATTACTTAAGGTGTGGTAGCTAGGTGACAATATACACTGTACATCTCTCACTTTAATAAAATAACATTTGCATAGCCATGAAATAAATTCATAATGTATGTCTCATAAAGTGTGGGTTTCTCTGCATTGTGGTGTTATAGGGGTATTTGTCCCTGCTTTTTCCACAGACCATTCAAAATGTTATATATATATACATATATATCTGATAGCTTATTGATTACGAGTTGGGCTGCTAATCTCAAGGTCAGCAGTTGAAAACTACCAGTGGTTCCGAGGTAGAAAGATGAAGCTTTCTGCTCCCGTAGGATTTATAGATTTACAGCGTCAGAAACCCTGCACAGGGTCGCTATGAGTCGGAACCAACTGCACTGCACATAACGACAATGTGTGTGTGTGTGTGCGTGTGTGTGTATATATATATATAAAGAGAGAATATATGTATATATAGAAAGATGTATGTATTTCTCTATATATATGGGGTCCTGGTGTGGCAATATAGGATAATCACTGGATTGTTAACTGAAAGGTGGGCAGTTCAAACTCACTAGTTCCTCCTTGGAAACTGTACACAGGGTCACTATGAGAAAGATCAGACTTGACATCACTTAACAACAGCAACAACTTATAGGTAGATAGAGATATAGATGGGCTTCATAAAGTTCATGGAAAAATTACATTTCTTTTTAACTTTTTATTGTTCATTGGGTGAAGGTTTACAGAGCAGATCAGTTTTCTAATTAAAGCATTTTATTTCATGTCATTGATTGCGATCTCAAAACTTTTTCAAGTCCTTTTATGAGTGTATGTGGGTATATGTGTATATATAAACCTACTGTAGGATAAGCAATGAACTACTTATCATATATATAAAATATTATTATGTATATTATATAATTATCAATAAAGTGCTGAACTCATAATGACCCTGTATAGGTTTTCCAAAGCTTTAAATCTTGGCAGGAGCAGAAAGCCTCATCTTTCTCCCATGGAGTGGCAGTCGGACTTTAACTGCCAGCCTTGGGGTTTTGCAGTTCAGTACCTAGCCTATGAAGCTACTGCATGCCTATATTTCTCCACAGGAGAAGGATGAGACTTTCTGCTTCCATAAAGATTTATAGCCTTGGAAACCTTATCCAGGGTACGTATGAGTCAGAACCAACTCCATGGCACA